>NW_019154086.1:79498527-79556820 GCF_002288905.1 Enhydra lutris kenyoni | reverse complement strand
GAAAGAAAGAAAGAAAGAAAGAAAGAAAGAAAGAAAGAAAGAAAGAAAGAAAGAGGAAGAAAGAAATGGGGAGAGAGCCACTTAAGCCGATACATGTAGCTCAAGATATCACAATGGATCATTGGAGGACGTAAGTACTGAATTAATCCTAAATCTGACACGGGTAAGAGTTAACCAAAATCTAGGATTAGCACCATCTGGCAACATACTAATACATGATTTATGACAAAATCCTATTTATCCCATTTCTTTGGTGGTATGGAAGTACTTTTTGATTTTTAATTTTCTATTTTTGCTTCTTATTATTTATTTCCATGAGAATCTCTATGGTGCTAGAGCTTATCTAGAAGAAAAGAGTAATACACTTATATCCTTTCATTAGGAAATTAAAAATTAAAAAGTACTTCTATACAAATATATTTTTGATAATATGTGGAACAAAGAAATACGTAAGAATGAAATTATTTTCTGTTTCACTTTATTGAAATCTGTGATATTAAGCAGGAATTTCTTATTGAATCAAGTAATTAAAGGAACTGAAGAGAATAAAGATTCCATTTACATCAAAGTTACTTTAAAAAAAGTGGTCATTTTTCTTTTTTCAATGTTTATGATATCCTTCTTAAAAATGGTCTCTATGAGCACATATCTTGACACTTTGGTCTCTAATTCAGGGGTACATTGAAAAAGAGAAGCAGCTAAGTAGAAATTACTAATGTCAACGTTGTTCATAAATCTTCATTGGAGAAAACTTAAGTAGAAAAGTGCTTTAAAACTATTATCCCTGACATAAAAACTCTACATTAAAATAAACTTTAATAACTTACTCTCAACCTCTGGGTTTTTCATTAGAAAGAAGATAGCTGAAACAATGTTCCAATCTCAAAGTACGTGAAATTTCAAATTCTAAAGAGAATACATGTGCAACAATGTAATTATCTAATATTAGTAGATTTGAGGAGAAAAGTTTTTCTTTTAATAAAGACTTATTATTTCACTAAATGAATCATAGTTTGACTAAATTCAGTTTCTCATTCAGTGATAATTCAGCTTTTAAAATTTGGACTTTATCATAGTCTGGAAGAAAGAGGATGAGTAGAAATATCGCCTTTTTTTTTTTTTTTTTTTTTTTTTTTTTGGTTATCTTATGACTTCATGAAATATTTATTTCATGGAACCAGACTCTGGTTCTCAGTATTTTATAATCTGGATATTGATCTAATCAGTCTATCTAGGGAAGGTTCATGTGCTATTTTATTCATCCAAATAACAATAAATTAACTTAGAAGTCAGAAAGCAATTTTATAATTGTGCATGGAGTCATTGAAATGTTTAACCATGATCTCCACTTATATCCTAACAATATCTCAGTAGTTTCCTGCATTATAGAGTTAGTTTATTATATTTATCTTGGCACATAGGACTCAGGGACTTTATTCCAAATGTATTTCTAACCTCATCTGCTATTATGCCTCCTCTTACCTGGTACCAGCTTTACCTTTTCCTGATATTGTATGTTAACTATACCCTCCAAAAGGTATTTGCACTATTCCTCCTTTCTAGAGCTTTTCAAATCTTTTCAAATTCAGCTCATGTTATCTCCTTTACGAAAGTTTCTCCTATTCTACCCACAGCTTCCAAATACCAAATGAAGAATTACCTCTTTTCTTTTTATTTTTTTAAAAAAAATATTTATTTATTTATTTATTTATTTGTCAGAGAGAAAGACAGAGAGAGCAAGAGTGAGAGCGAGAGAGAGAGCACAAGCAGACAGAGTGGCAGGCAGAGGCAAAGAGAGAAGGAGGCTCCCCACTGAACAAGGAGCCTGATGTGGGGCTCGATCCCAGGACCCTGGGATCATGACCTGAGCCAAAGGCAGCAGCTTAACCAATTGAGTCACCTGGACATCCCAGAATTATCTCTTTTCTAGATCCTTTTACTTAGTATTATAGCTCTTATTTTATCTCACATTTTATTTACCCTATGATTATATACTTTAAAAAGAGTAAATAAAGGATCAAGCCATATTTATTATCACATCCTTCATAGTTTTATTCAAAATTTCTTACACTTAATATATTCTCAGTAAAATAATTTTATTACATATGCTGACATTAAAAAACAACAGGCAAACAAAATAGTTATGCCAGTTAATCAGTTCACAAATTTATTAAAAGACTTGACTGGAGGAATTTAGAGAATTTTAATTAGTAGCATTACTAAAATCTAGTAATTTAATCCAACTGTCTACACCAAAAAGAAATGCTTGCCAATCAAATACAAATATTTATCTTCAGTGTTGTGATTCCTATTTTCAAAGTAAGAGCCAACATATTACATAATGTTTAGCCCATAAGTAGGCACTCAATAAATGTTGCCTGAATGGATGCCAGTAACAAATTGTGGCCTTTTGGCTCTCTCCTTTTCTTCCCCTAGACTTCAGGCATGCCTTAGCCTTCTGCTGACATTACTAGAAGAAGTTACAATTAATTAGGTCACAGTTTATCCTACATTGGCTTTATTTTAGTCTTTTTAATGAGATTTGAGAAGCACCCTTGTGTAATTATTCTCACATTTAGGAACCATCTGTTAGAATGGGTCACTTCTGCAGATGGCCAATCTCATTAATTTATGTTGAATCTTTCCAGCTTCAATATCAGAATGAAATTCTCCTACTAGTTACCAGTCTTTGGAGGAACACCTCATTTGGAATCTTCAGCCATCTATGATCTGGAGAAAGAACTAAAGGTACCCTGATTTATATGCAAATTTCTTTTACAATGAGAATGATTCACAGCATATGAAGTACAAGCTGAATTGACTCCACATTTATATGGCCTATTGTTATGCCCCATGGAGAGCCAGCATGCCATTTAAAAAGCTGGTAATTTGAGACTTAATTAGTATTGACTCAAATGGTGACTCATGACAACTATGTTCCTTCAGAAATGACAAATGATGCATAATATTGAATTCTTACCTTTTCATTTGATTCTAAACAATGGCAATAAAGAGTTTGAACTCTGCATGGAAGTATGTCCACACTTATCTATAAAGAACAATATTCGGTCTGTACTTAATCTTTCTACACTGATCAAACAGTAATGTTATTAAAAACAGCCCTAAAATTGTATATTGTGTATAAATGCACTGAGCGATTGCAATATATATTAAGTAAACGAGAACATTCAAGGATTTTAGAGAAAAGTGGCATAACCCGTATTTATCAGAATATGATGTCGTAAAATATATATTTTCCTCATAAAAGAGGAAAGTTACTTCACAAAAGTTAATATTCTGAAGAGAGAGCACTGTTTGTTTTGTAGAAATATTCTTACCAAGCTGAAGTTCTCCCCTGAGTTTACTGAGAGTTTTTATTACAAATGGATGTTGGATTTTTGCCAAATGCTTTTCTACATCTATTGTTATGATTATTATTTTTTCTTTTTTAGCATGCTGATGTTATAGATTATATTAATTGATTTTCAAATGTTGAATGAGTGGTACATGACTGGACTAAATCTTATGTGGGTGGTGGTGGTATATAATTCTTTTTCCATATTGTTGGATTAGATTTGATAATATTTGTCAAGAATGTTTGCATCTATGTTCATGGGAGATATTGGTGTGTAGATGCTTTTACTTATAAAGTTTTTGTTTGGTTTTAGGATAGGGTAATACTAGCTTCATAGAATGAGTTAAGAAGTAATCCATCTGCTTTTATATTCTGAAAGAAAATGTAGGGAATTGATATAATTTTTTCTTAAGTATTTGTTAGAATTCACCAGTGAGCCCATCTGGGCTGGGTACTTACTCTTTTATAAAGTTATTAATTGTCAATTCAATTTCTTTAATAAATACAGGCCTATTCAGATTGTCTACTTATTCCTATGTTAGCTTTGGCAGATTATTTCTTTCATGGAATCCTTCCATTTCACTGAAGTTATAAAATTTATGAGCATAGATTTGTTCATAGCATTCCTTTATTATCCTTTAAATGTTCATGAGATCTGTATGATGTCCCCTCTCATTTCTGATATTAGTAATTTATGCCCTCTTTGTGTATATATAGTTCCCCACCATTATGTTATTTTCTTCATAAATATATCATAATTTCTTATAGACAACAGTCCTGCCCAGATTCTTTTATAATAGTTTCATTTAAAATTTCACAATTGTCTTTTTTTTCTTATTTTCTGTATGTCTGAGAGACTAGATTTCCTCAAATTCATAGAGTAGTCCTGAAAAAAAATATATATATATGGTTCACTATATAGAAATACATTTTTATCAGTTTAGAGACTTTCCTGGTTTTATGTTAGTGACCTATGGCAACTAATTAGCAATAATTCTAACTTTTCCTTGTGGCTAATAATTTTCTTTCCTAAGCTGAAATGGCCAGAAAATGAGAAAAACATTAGCAAAGAGAGAAGATAGCTTCATTGCCTGTGTGATTGCATCAATGCACAGGAAAGACAGAGAACCTGATTCAGATTTTGGATGGTCCTATGGGACACATTGCCAATCTGGGAACAAATGGCAATGATGGAATGACTCTGGTTCTTAAAAGTTCTCCTTGGAAGGGCTGTGTGATATTCTGCTTACATTTATTTGTCTGAAGTAAACAACAGAGATATTTCTGATTTTAATGAAGTAGGAAGTAAAATCCCTCACAGAAAGAAGCATCCAAATATCATGTCTAGACTTGATGAATGGCATAAGGGATTGGACCCTTTTACAAATTTGGGTAGCAAAATATTTGAGAAGAGTTACAGAATCAATTTTAGAACCCAGAATGAACATATATGAAAAAAAATTATGTGCGTATAGTCACGTAATAAACATTAAAATAATTAAAATATCACTAATTTGCTTCTATCAGTTTTCTAATTAATTATGAAACCTGCCGTTATCATTCTATAAACATGTTCTATTGATGCCTGACATTTGAAACTGATTCTTTGGTGTCTTTTTTTTTTAATAATCTTTAAAGTCATAATTGAAAAATGGTAGAATGAAAGAAAGGAAAGTAGGAAAGAAAGATATAAAAATAGAGAGATGAAAGGGGAGAAAGGGAAAAAAAGGAAAAAAGGAAGAAAAGAAGAAAAAAGGAAGAAAGAAAGAAGAGAAAGGAAAGGAAAGCAGAGAGAAGGACAAGAAAGAAAACAAACAAACAAACAAAAACCATACATTTTCATATGTGTCATAGTGTGAATAACTGTCCTGTTTTCTCTAGAACCTCCTTACATGTGGAATCTTCAGAGCTAAAATGGAAAGTCTGGGACAGTGGTCACTTCATTTGAATACCTGAGAAAGAATGTGTGTAGAAAAGCATCATCAAGGCTGTATGCTGAAAGAAAGACATACCATTCCTGGGTCAGAGATTAAAGGACTCTCTTACTCACAAAGAATATATGAATATGAGAATTTTCATGTATTCATGACCTGAGTCTTAATCCCCACAGTGTGATATGAAAAGTGTAAGGGTATACTGCACATACAGTGAGTTCTGTTACAAGCAAGGAACTCTGGGCTTAGGGAACCAAAAAATTTAAATAGGTAGTAAACCTGATTTTTGTTCCAGAGAGAAATATTATGTTTATTATATTGGACAGTAATCATACTTCTTCTTGTCTCTGGATGAAAACATTATCTCTACCTTCTAAAGCTTTTCATTAGACAAATTTCCATAAAGAGATAATCAGGAAAATAGGTAGTCAGTGTCTCTGAGGGCAAGACATGCAGAACTGCGACAGACCCATGGAGAATTGTCTCCCAACAATTTTTTTAGACTTTTAAACCTGTTATGGAATGGATTGTAGCATTTTGAAGGAATCTTGAGAAAGGAAATTCAATTGTCTCTCTTCTGTAATTTAATTATGAAATGCATAGTTATTATAAAACTTTGACATAAAGAATAGCTATGTAGGGAGTTAGGACAGGGATCTAGGAAAATAAAATTGCTCTTAGTCACACATAAACACAAGTTACAACCATGACTTCAGAATCCATACAGACTGCGTTCCACAGAGTCAGGAGTGGTTCAAGGACAGTGATACTGCATTTATACATATAAAAATAGTAAAGAGCTTTCTAAGTTGTTTTCATATTGCTTTTGAAATGATAGCAAATCCTGTGAATGCAAGTGGGCTTCTTATTTTGTCTCAGAATTGCTTCTGGGAGGTTAGACTGTACATTGAACAGGAAAGTGGGCTTAACTTTCTTATCATGTGCCTCTCTACAACCCAGTTTTCTTTGTTCAATTTGCCTAAGACTACACTTTCAGCTGCAAAGAGTCTCACGTAGCCTTGTGGTAACACTAATATGGCTGAATACTGATGAGTTCATGATTTGTCTCTTTTGTGTCCTCAATAATTAACATGACTTTATATCTGTTGTCAAATACAACATATTATAAGGCAATTGTCCTCAAATGGAGATTTTGCCCCCATGGGACACTTTGCAATATCTGGAGATACTTTCTGTTGTCACAACTCGGAAAGATGGGTTCTACCACTAGTATCTAGAGGGTAGAGGTCAGATATGTTGCAAAACACCCTAAAATGCACACACAGTACAACCTCCCACAACAAAGAATTATCTGCAAAAATATCAATAGTGCCAAGGTTGAGAAACAGTGCTAAAATATACTGTACATTGTTAGCCACTTTGAATTCAGTACTTAGCAAGTATTATAATTCTATCAAGTGTATAAAAATAATTATTCTCATGTATTTTATGTTGTAACCTCTTCTCCTAGTGCTTGTGTATGCCTGTCATAGGTTTCTTCAGTGTGAATTGCTGGTCCATATATCACAGAAAGAATGGTTGTCTATGTAGAAGTGATTTAAAATATACAGGACTACAAACTATTGTATGTTTGGCTGTTAAAACCCTTTTCACTACATCCATTTCTGTAACACTGAAGAACTAAGCTTGAGTCAGGGAGAGGTTCATGAGGTGCTAAATCTAGTGGATTTTTAATTATTTAAGATGTACCTTTTAAAAAATAGTCAGAGCTCTCAATAACCCAGGGACTATTCCTATTATTTATTTACCACATCAGGTGCTTTATGTTCTGCATTGCATTTGTTGGCACTTTAATCATTAAATGCTTCTTAGTTTATCATATTTTACCATGGGGCATCAAAATCTTTAAAAATTATTCTATTCAGCATCTATTTGGGCAATAAGTATAAGAAGAGCTATTATTATTGGCAGGTGGATTCAACAGAAAGTATAATTCAAAGATAAAAAGTTTTATCAATGACCAAAGATGTTTTGGCTGCTGTTTCGGCTGCCTAGAATCTATAGTTGCTGTCCTAGTGGTAAGTATTTGGAGCAGGTAGGGGTTCAGAGTGTTAATCTACTTAGACAATAATCTAATTGCTGCTCCTTTGCTTGAAGCAATAAAGCTTCATTTGTATCTGACATTCCATCTGTTAATCTCCTTGATATTTCAGATAAACAAACTGAAAGAAATCAATCACCACCCCACAGCATGCTCTATGAGTTTCAGGGATTCCTGGGAGGCCACAAAATTGAGTGTGATCACCAATCTAAAATTGGAGTTCAATTACAAGGTAGGAAGAGAATAGGAAGGACATGCATTATCACTACTGAAACATATATGAAGCCCCATTTGTGAGTGAATTTCAAACTCTGCAACCAGTTATTTTTAATGTCTGAAATTACGATAAATTTTTGGAAATTGCAGTGGATGTTTCTTTCCTTATCTTATGGGATTGTCCTGAAAACTTATTTTAGAAAATTGGTCAAATAACATGTTGCATGTGGCTTGCGATGGACATATCTAAACCCTACTTCACCAGACCAAGACAGAGTTAGTTAAAGAGGGAACATCTAAGTTTTAAGTAGCTTCCTTATGGACCATCAGCATGTTGTTGAAGTATAACGTTGTGGACTATAGACAGTCAACAATATTTACTTATAAGCTACACTATTGCAAAATGGGTATACTACCCACTCGCTACTATTTTTTGTATGTTGCTCTGATACCAGAAATATTTTCTTTCATTGTTTCTTGTTTTTTAAACTTTATTTAGCCACTTAAAGAAAGTCTGCTTATGGCACAATTTGCACCAAATCCAAAGTTGTATGTTTGTTTTTCAATTAAAAATTATAGTTACCGTCCCCCCCCCCCGCAAAAAAAAACCTTACCCAGACCCCATTAACAGGGGTACATCCATCCCTTAGGAGCTGTGAATGTTGGTCACTAAAAACTCACAAGTGTTGTGAAGGTGGGCCTCCTTGCCAGGAAGCCTTCCCTTTGAGCTCCCCTGCACCCCCAGTCCCATCCCACCCTGTGTCTCCTGTGGTCATGCCTGCCTGTCATGAGGTACAAATATTTGGCCACCTTGCATCAAGATAGAACTCTGTGGTGTAATTTTTGGATCAGAGGTTCCTGTGGGAACTCAGCTATAGCTGAGCAGATAACACATTACTTAACAACCCCTCCAACACACACCCACATATACTTTGTCCTACTTTCCTCACTCCTTCTCCTGTGAGATTTCCTCCAGTTAATTTCCTCAATAGGAATACCCATCTCAGTCTCTGCTTCTTAAGACCTAAAAATACCAATACTAATAGAAGCAGCGATATTATTATTTATGTATTTTAGTCTTTATATAATTAACTGTTCTCAAGAAAATTACAATATCAATAGGTAATATTGATTAGTAGTTATCTCAATTCTATGCACTAAGCCAATTACATAAATATACCTTCTGAATTTATATCACCTAAAACACTATAATTGGCAGTTGCTAATTTTTTACTATTTTATATTTGAATAAACTGAGGCAAACAGAAATTAAGAAATTGGAAGAGTAAATGAATAAATAAAATATAAGTTGCATGCTTTGCAGAATGTTTTATGTCCTATATACAAAAGAAATAAATCTGAGATTTAAGCCAGTACAATATTAAGATGCCAGAAATAATGGATAGATGATAAATGTTATGGAGAAAAAGAAAACATATTAAGGGAGATTGGGATATGAGTGTGTGTGTACTCTTGAGTGTGTTTGCTGATAAGGGGTGAGAAATTGCTTGCTGTTTTTTGGAGTTCTCTTTGTTAAGGTGACACAGAACTGAGGCATGAAACAAGTTAAAGAGTGAGTGTGTGACCTATGCAGACGTGTTGAAGAAAAGCATTCTAGGCAATGGAACAGCGAATCCAAAGACCCTGATGGGTTGATATGTTTGATGGTGCTAAAAGTTGCTACATAGGCATGAGCTAGGGTGAAGAGAATGAGAACAGTGAAGACAGTTTCTTTTATTCTAGGTGAGATGGAATGTAAGTGACATCTTGAACACAGCAGGGACATAACCTGTCTTCTGCTTTATAAGGGACCCTCAGGTTGCTGTGTGTAGTTCAGGGGCAAAAGTAGAAGCAAGCAAAGCAGTCAGAAGATGCTTGTCATTTTTCAGGAAAGATAGATGGCAACTTGGATCAGTGTAGGATTCTGACACCAATTCTGTTGTGTGATTTTTTCCCCCACCCCAAACAGTTCTCAGACATCAGTTAAGTGTTACAATTCAACTCAGTTTTGACACTGTCTACCTAGTAATAGCATCAGATCCCATAGATTTAGGACTCAGTCCTGTAAGATGCTCCCACTCTCTACTCCTACTTCAGAAATCAATTGCAAGTCCACATTACTATTTGTGCTTCTGACCATCTGGCTATAGATTAGAGATTCCAACAATGTCCTCCTTGGGTTGGATTACTTTATTAGAGTGGCTTGCAAGTTAGAGAAACATTTTACTTAGCAGATTTCTGGAGGATTATGAAAGGATATAACTCAGGAGTAGCCAGATCAAAGAGATGTATAACACAAGGTAGGAGAATTTCTATGCCCTCTCTTAGCATGCCCCTCTCCCCAAATCTCTATGTGTTAACCAATTCAGAAGCTCTCCAGACCTCATCCTTTGGGTGATTATGGAGGCTTGATCACCTAGGCATGATGAATTAAATTGTTGGCCATTGATGTTTGAACTAAACCCCTGGCCCTCCACAACCTCTCTCCTACCTTAGGAGGGGGTAAAACTGAAAGTTCCAACCCTCTAATCATCAATTTGTTTCTCTTTGGCAGCCAGCCCCATCTTTAGGTTACCCAGGAACTTCCTGAGTCACCTCGTTAATCCAACAAAGGTGCCTTTATTTCTCTTATCACTTAGGAAATTCCAAGAGTTTTATGAGCTCTGTGCCAGGAACAGGGAGGAAGACCAAATACATATTTCTTGTTATAAATCACAATATTACAAATGCGATGTGGAAATTGTAAGAAGAGATCAGATTCTAAATATATTTTGAAGCAAATGTTTATTTATATAAAGAATTAAACAAAGTTATTTTTCTGATGAGCTGCCCTGATAATTTCTCTTACGGAGGCACCTGCCAATATCGAGACTAAGCCTAAATAAACTTCCTTGGCCTGTAGGTTGAAATATAGAACTAAGAGTGGCTGACTGCCAGGATTCCAGGCAAGATAGACGGAACTCTGCATAATACAATGAGAAGAATTAGGACCTGGGGCATGGGGCAGGTAGGGGTTTAAGAAAGAGCATTGGAGGGGCAGCCAGATGATATAATGCTGATTGCTACACCAGGGATTCTTCCCCACTGTTTCCAAAATCTTCAGTGTTCCTGCAAAAGTCTTGAGGTAATTGAATTTCTTGTGGAGAGGCAGCTGTTTCAAAACTAGGTTGACACAGGGATATAGCTAGGCAGCATCAGGGACAAAACAGTGGGAAGGCCTCCTGCAGTCCTGGGGTTATTAGAAACTTAAGGAACACTCAGTGAACTGAGTTCATTAGTCATTTTGACAGACTGCTCACCACCAAATCCCATACAAATCCCATACGGTTATACACACTTGTGGCTCCGTTGTTAATAACATAGAATATTTACAGGTTTTTCTAGTGGGCACTTATAACTGGATGTTGCACAGTTCTAACCTTTCTGACATCAGTTTCATGCTGTGCTCATCACTCCATCTCTTTCCCTTCCCCTTCTTCCTCTCTCAACAAGAGAAGGAACTCTGCAAACCAGTAGAGGAAAGTTTCCTAATGTCCTTTCTTTAAAATCAAACCATATACTTGTAGGGTAAACCTGTGGCATGAAAATGAACATGACTACCATGTTAAGCATGTTCCACCATTTTTTTTGAAGGGGTGCAAAGCACATTCCTATTAAAAATTCTAGAGATTGTTTCTAGATGTCTAGACAACAAATTTAGAAGTATGAAGTTACTTCAGATTGTTTGCTTGATGCCCTTCATTAAGATAGAGGAAATTCACAATGGAAAAAAATATTAACTTTAATGGACAGACACCCATGATTTTATAACCTATACATCTTTGCACTTTCTGTAAGAAACAGCTGAGAGGAGGGAAACAGAAGTCAAGAGCATACACATGTCTAAATATATAAATGCTTAACTTGACACATGAGAAAAATAAAATGACATATCTAGTTAATTTTTACCTGGGATTTGCTATCATGATTTTTACATGAATTTAATGAACAGTAATACAGAGCATAGTATATCTCATATAATTTTGTTTATCTAGACACCTTATCTAGGGATTGTAAAGAGAAGAAAAAAGTATTCTTAAATTATTTAATAAAAGTTTTAAAACTGCTTGATATTAGTTTATTTTTAAATATAACACCATACTGTAAGCAAAATTTTTATTTTTATGACATTTTAAAAACATCAGGAATATAAACTATGCATAAATTCCAGTAATGTTTATGTTGATTATCGCAGGGAAATCCAGCATCACAATCACATCATCTAATAATGAGATTCAAGAAAGCATTATTGTTCAAACAGGTAGCTCAGTGAGATCAAAATAAATGTAAAAGAGTATAACCATTGTTTTTCAATAATAGCAAGAATGTAACCAATAAACTTTGCAGAGGGACAGAATGACATTCTTTACAAATGCTTTTAATTTGTAATAACAAAAAAATTCCTATTACCTCTAAAATATGATATATCACACTTTGAAAGTCATAGCAGTAGCTTGAACCAACTTAAAAAATAATATTATCGGGGTACCTGGGTGGCTCAGTGGTTAAGCCTCTGCCTTTGGCTCAGGTCATGATCTCAGGGTCCTGGGATCGAGCCCTGAGTCGGGCTCTCTGCTTGGCAGGGAGCCTGCTTCCTCCTCTCTCTCTCTGCCTGCCTCTCTGACTGCTTGTGATCTCTGTAAAATGGATAGATAAAATCTTAAAAAAAGTAATAATAATATTATCATTTATTAGTTTGCACATTGGAGGAGCTGAGTGGGAGTCTGAGACTATTGTAGCAGTTCTAAGCACTGTAATTTTTTTTCTTTTTATAAGAATATGCTAATTTAATGCTTTATCACAAAATAAGTAGATATTCTATTTCTATACATATTTATAGCTACGGTTAGTGGGGTAAACATAATCTAATTAAGAGAAAGATAAAAGGACAAAAGTTTCTTATTTAATGATTGGGGATAAACACCATGTCCATTCATAAAATCATCTTCTGATTCATTCTAGAATCACAAGATTCTTGTGTCTATTAATGTATGGGCAGAGTTTTTTCAGTAACTAAATTTCTTTATAAAATAGTTGAATACAGAATTGTATTATCCTGAACTGTAGAATATGGTTGCTCATTATACTGCAATCTACGTCCTACAAACTTTGTTTAACTATTCCAAAATACAGAGGAAAGACAGCCAGATGGCAAGCAGAGTTGAAACTTTCTAAATTACTGAATGAAATTATATATTGGGAGATAAGGAAAAAGTCATATATTTTTAGATTTGCTTTATAAAGGAGTAGATTTTAAGGTTAAGGATAGAGTAAAATTAATTTTTTTTAGGAAGAAAGATAACTTAAATGATAGAAAAGAAAGAAGATGCTCAAGCTATTACCTTACTGACATGTTGTATGTAGCTCAATATTTTGAACTGAATAAGAAAAGGCCAAAAATATGACAGAAGAAAGATAAATTTAGGAGTTATGTGAAAATAGGCAAACTCTAAAAAAATTAGGATCTAAAAATATATGTTTGTAAAGAATGTGATACACCAAAATATTCTGAGAAAAACTGATGAATAAAAAGAGTTGAAAATGGGGTAGAATATTCAGGGTAAAGGTAAAAAATTAAGAGGTAAACCTCCCTGAATTTTGAGGGATAGTATGGCAAACTAGGACATGGATGCCTTTTTTTTTTACTGAAGAGCAAATGCTTCAATTTGGCTTCAGTTGATGAACAATAATAGGTAAATTAATAGTTACCATTTGGAACTATAATGGTCAATTTTTTGTTTGTCAATTCAGTCTCAGAATGCATTAATCTCAATATAAAAATTTCTAAGAAAACAATATTTTGTGATTGAAAATCAGAAAAAGCCCTGAGGTATATTACAAGTTTCAAATAGAGTATTTCTTATCCAGTCATGTAGAAGTTTGTAAGGCATATCTCTAAATATGAAAAGTAAACAAATTAAAAAAAAAAAAAGACTTGAACTCAATACTAGTGTATGCATATAAAACAACACAGGCTTCACAGTGTTTGATACTGGCTGTTAGCAACATTTTCTTTGCCATTTCCAGTGGCAATGATCCCTGGTTGCTCAACCATAGGTTCACAATATGTTTGTCCTCCTCTCCTTAAAGGTGAAATGGTCTTGACACTCTTGCCAACATGACATAATTGCTTTTGGATCTTCTAATGCATCATGCTGCTGGGATGATAGAGAAGAAGCAATGCATTATGGAAAGGGCTTCCTCAATGGTGATTTTATGAAAAGAGGGCAATAGTTTATTTGTTCTTTTTATAGCAAGTTACCAAGGAATGTCAAAAGGAAACAATGATGTAACTCTTAGCTCTCTGTCTCATCTTCATTGCCAGCACTATTTCTCTCCATGATCATCTTCATGTATTCTACATCCACCAAGTAAAACTTAATTCTGTAATACTGAATGCATTAAAAAATTAAAATATTTTACAAAATTAAAAATTCAAGAGAGTAAGACTTACATCTGTTTTACAATTTTCTGCTGTTTACCCAAACTCAAGTATAGTTCAATAACAAACTGTTGAAGTTGGAAAGGGACTTGGAGACCCTTTGGATCAAATAACACATTTTTAAATGAAATAATTTTTTAGAAATTATTGAGAGCTCTTTTTTCTACTCTGTCCATTTACTTTTTGTGTGTGTGTTTGTGTTCAGAATGTTCTACTTTGTGTTAAATATAAAATGAAAATCTCTGAACACATGCAACTTGGGAATTAGATTTAATGATACAAAATTATTTGAGAGGAATACATGTATACAGATTAATGTCATCTACTGTTTTTTGGCTTTGGGAAACAGATTTAAACATCTTTACCAGGAAAGATGCTATACTGAATCATCTTACTTCTACTTCACCCTATCTTTTTTTTCTTTTCTTTTTTTATTGTGGTCTGTCCATTTACTTTTTACAAATAAAATACTTAATTTTTTTATTTCATTACTAAAATTATTGACTGTTTCTTGAACCTATGCCTGTGTGTGTCTGATCTTTATTTATACTTTAATTTATCCATCAATTTGTTTATGGCTCTAGCCTACCACCAGACATTTAATGAATAACTACTGTGTGCCAGGCTCTGTGCTTTATGATGAGTGCATTTAATTTTAGTGATAAGATTAAGTCTATTAAATTTTTACTATACTTTACTTTTAAAGCAGTTTTGATTCATAGCAAAATCAAATAGAAAGTAGAGAAACTCACATATAAGTAACGCTTGCCTCCACACATGCTTAGCATCTCCCATTATCAACATATCCCACCAGACTCGCACATGAACCTACACTGACACACCGTTATCACCCAGAGTCCACAGTTTACATAGTTCACTCTTGATGTTGTACATTCTATGGGTCTGAACAAATTTAAAATGATATACACCCACTAGAAGATACTTGAAGATAACTTCTTGAGATGTTATTTATTCTCTATTCCCTGAGTCCTTCCACAACACCAACACTTCATCAATGCTTCTGGGAGTAACCGCAGAATTCTGTAAGCATTGCTTTCAAGAGGAGACTGGTATTGGTAAGGATAAAATGTCAGATAGCCTTTTGAAAATCATAGCAGAATTAAGAGCCTTGAAAGCCAAACTACTTTGGATTTGTAAAATCCAGACTCTGTGACAAAAGTCCCAAAGCATTGTGTGGATGACAAACAGCCCTAAACCTGGATGTCAAGTTTAACCCAGGAACTATCTAGTGAGAAAAAAATGCAGAAATTTGTAAGACAAGTTACCTGACCGGATTATTTGAAAATCTCACAAGTGGAAATCTTTTAAATAACTGGAATAACCATCAGCTTCATAGGCTTCATTTTCAATACCAAGCAACATGTCAGGAACCTTTGACATTTAATCACTGTCAGGTAGAAGGTTGAGAAATATGAAAGAAAGAAATTCTTCTGAATGGTTACTCAACAAAAATGGAAATTTAAGCAAAAAGTGATAAAATATATCAAAAATTGTCATGATTATGATCTATGCCATTATTAAAAAAGAATATGAGCAGTTCAATTATTATAAAGCAATAAATAAACTTACATTTTTGCACAAGAGAGAACAAGAGAAAATGAAATGGAATGGAAATACATTTAGGAAATAGGAGCCAGAGAATCTGGATCCAATTACTTTTTCTTTTCCTCCACATGGTCTCATAGTGACGGTTCTCAATTTACTTTTGCTTAACTTTTGGCTCTCTTTTCAATATCATTTTAACCCAGATTATTTTTACCTTCTGATCTCTCAGTCATGAGACTTGGCATTAAGTAGCAGGATTCTAATTCTGATTTACTTGGAAAGACAATCTGATTGGCTTATATTGATTTTGGTCCCTACCCTATCAGTTCTGTTTGGGTGATAGGTGTGGGGTGGGAAGAAACAAATGGTTGTGTTTATTTTATAAATATGGACATTAGGGCCAATTTTATCAGGTGGCAGACAAGTCTCAAGGGGATGTCATTTGAGTGAGAAAGCTAAGAGAAGTTTATTATAACTTTATAATAACGTTCCATTCATGAAACCGAACTAAAAAATATAATAGAACACACATACTCCCACCAATATTATAAATAAATAAATATATATATACATAGTAGAAACATGTTGTCTTTCTTTCTCAGCATGGAAAGAACTTTTTGAGACCTAATCCCCAAAACGAACCTTATGAACTCAGTTTCTCTCAACAAGTGAGAAGTTTTTTTCTCAGTTTATTTACCAGTTACATTAATAGTGGGATTTAGCTTTTAACACAACTGACTTAATTATTTTAACATTCAGTTACCCTAAATCATCAAAAAATTCAGACAAACAAAGAACTGGTCCATCTAATTATTTTGATCACAAAGGATAGAAATATTAGTCTGAGTTTAAAATGCAACTCTGAGATTCCAAGAGCTAGCATACATGTTATGATTGTTTTATAGTAGGTAAAATACAATGTGTGAAATATAATAAAGAGCTAAGGATAGAAATACATATGTTCTAACATTTACCTTGAAGCTACTTGAAGAAGTCTATTTAGATAACAAATAAAGAGACATATTTGAAATGATGTGCTATTTAGAGTAACTACATTTCATTCAACTCTTATGTTGCTAAATGCTTTAACAGTAAGAGAAGCTAAGGAAGTTTTCAAAATTACTGCTTTTTTAAAAACTTATAAGTTTGTTAATAAAGTAAATTTATTCAGAAATGATAAGGATAAATGAATATTTTCTGTTCTTTTTCAACCTAATGATTATTTTATGTATATTTTTTTAAATCTACAACTACAACTGTTTCAAATATGCTGCTTCCAATTTTTGTGAAGATCTCATCTACCAGTTTGCATTCTGTAAAATATCAAAAAAGTGTCATATTTATATAAGGGATGATTCTGAAGTAACATTGAGAGAGCAGGTGGTTGGGATGAGGGAATCTCATTTGTGATTTTTTGTCCAATATCTGCAAGATTATCTTGCAAAATCTTCCAGAAGGAGGCAATTACCTATATATCTCCACAATAAAGACAGAGCATTCAGTAGAATGAATGATAGTAACCACGGAGGTAAATGTGTTGTCAAACTTTGTCACCTTATCGCTGAGGATTTCCTACATAAAAATGACAGGGAGGATATGTGATAACCTTAGACTTAAATGATTGTAGAGCAAAATATAGAAAAGGATAATCACCTCTATACAGTGAATCTGATTCATTCCTCCGTGTGGGAAGGTGAGCTGTCTTACAAGTGTCCGAGGTATTGTTACAGACTCAGAATAGCAGGACGGCACATTTGTATTTGTATTGGCAGAAGGTGATAATTATTGTTCCAGGAGAATATTAATGCTTCTCCTCTTCAAAAGGCAGCTTCAGAGTGGGAAGCTAGACTGTGGCAGCTCCCCATGTGCTATGAATCAAGGGATGCCCATTCTCCCATTTCCACAGGACGAGGGGTCTTGCCTTAACTTTCTATCAGATGATTAACTCCTCTGGATGAACGCATTGCAAATCCAGGAAAATAAACAGACAAACATCCTGCTACAGGATTGATTAAAATGTGACCCACTAAAGTATAGTAAATAATCTATTGTTACATTTTGCAGTTTAGCCATGGATTAGTGTATTACAATGCCTGTTCAAAAGGAAAAAAAGGCAAAGTAAGCATATATGAATAGAAGGATCAGATCATGTCCCACATACAGGGTCATATTGGTGACAAGAGGAGTGATGTGGGGAAGGCGTATTTTCATGGATAAATGATATATGTGGCAGTCCCACCCTAATTATTTGGGTATATAGAACCTTATTTTGTTTTTAGAAAATCATTAATCTTTAAATATGGCTTAAAAATTCCAAATGTGAGGATGTCCCTACAGAAAATCTTAGCTCTGTCAGAGTTTTTTTCAAGGGTCAATAGTAAAGTTGGAAGATTATGCCATAAATGCAGTACCTCTATATACAGATACAAAGTGTTCATCTTTTTCTAAGCCCAGGAATTTACTCACTTTCAACAATCCCTCCCAATAGACTGACACATAACATGAATTCTGAAAATAAGATTAAAGGCAAATAATTGGTAAATATCAAAAGTTCTAAGAATGTTATTATAGCAAAATACTGTTGATTTTTTGTTATTTTAAAAATCACTTCAAGCAGGTAGTTCGTTCTAGTTTAATTTTAAAATAAGGATCTATTCAGATAAAATGCATCAGGAAAGAAATAAATTTATATAAACTTTATAGCTCAGCTCTTTACAACTTCCCACTGTGAAATACAATGTGTCAGAAAAATACAGTAACTTTACCCTAAATTAAGCTATTATCTTATAAGTCCATTGTAGCTGATAAGGATTCACCCTTTAGCCTTGATGAAGAGCAAGAACTACGGCTGGAAGGACACTAAGGGAGACAATAAAATCTTATTCACATTTACTTCTGATATAGTCTTTACCAATAGAAAAACTGAAAACTACTTTTTAAGGTGGCTAAGAGCATTTTGACCCCCAATGCTCTCCATTTTTACTTTTAAATATTCATTTTACCACTATAATTATCATAAATGCCACATACCTTTTAGCAGCAGGAAAAAACAAGAGCACAAAGCATCCATTGTTGCAAAGTTAGGAAAAGGAATTGGTTGGGTCAGGAAAAGCCACAGAAATCATGCATTATGTGGTTGACACATTTTAGCCATGATTTTTTTTTTAATAAGGAATTGATTAAAGACTACTTAAATATTGATTTTTCTACCATATTTTCTCAAGAGAATAAGGAAGTACCAAGAATTCCTTCTTCTGTCCATAAGTCAGAATAAACAGGTTTTTGGTCAGAAACCAGAAATTTGACTAAAGCCTATGATCATATATTTAATTCTACCTAAATATCATGTGATATATATATATACTTAAATATATAACATACATAATATATGTTATATAATATGTTATATAATATATATATTTATATATGTTATATATATATTATTGTGAAAACATATACATATACATAATATAATGAAAACATATACATAACATAAAATGTATCTTTTAAACTATTTTTGAGTGTACAGTTTTGTGGCATTAAATACATTCACATTTTTGTACAACTATCACCACCATCCATCTTTACTTTTTCATCTTCCCAAACTGAAACTCTATCCATGAAATAATAACGCCCATTCTTCCCTCCTCCCTGGCCACCTTCACTCAGCCTTGTCTCTCTAAAATCAAATATAAGTGTATCATATAAGTGTAATCAGATAACATAATAGGTTCATCTATATTATTGCATATATTAGAATTTTTTCTTTCCAAGTCTGAATAATGTTCTGTTGTATGTATATATACTATATTTCACATACACATTTGCCAGAGACAGACACCCGATTGCTTCTACCTTTGAGCCATTGTGAATAATGCAGCAATGAACAATGATTCACAGATAGCTCTTTGATTCTCTGCTTTCAGTTTTTTTGAGTACATATCTAGAAATGGAATTGTTGGGTTATGTGGTAATTCTATGTTTATTTTTTTGGAACCACCGTACCATTTTCTACAGCAGCTGCACCATTATCTATTCCTACCTGCAGTAAGTATAGGGTTCCAATTTCTCCACATCTCCAACAATACCTGTTGTTTCCTGGATTTTGTTTGTTTTGTTTTGTTTTGTTTTTGAGAATAGCCATCATAATGAGTATGAAGTGATATATCATTATGGTTTGATTTACATTTTTCTAATGATAAGTTAGGTTGACCTTCTTTCCATGTGCTCAATGGCCATTTATTTATGTATCTTTTTGGAGAAATGTCTATGCAAGTCCTTTGTCCATTTTTGAATCAGGTTATTTATTTTTGCTGTTGTTTATTTATTTTAGTTGTTATAGTGGAAGTTAAAATATGCATTCTTGCCTTACTGGAGTCTCTAATTTTACCACTTCTTAGTAATGTAATGCCCTTATGGGACCCAATACTATTATTAATTCATAATTTTAATACAAATAATTACACATGACTACTATTAAAATTAAAATGGTAGTAGTGTCTGCTGGATTTGTAGAAGCAGAAGACATGAAGGTGAAGGAAGGGGATGGGAAGGGGAGTGGGAGGAGGAGGAAAAGGAGAAGAAGAAGACAAGGCCAAATAAAAATATCTATACAGTCCATGAAATATCAAGAAAGGATAACATGATAAAATAAAACCAAACCATATAAGTAATCTGAGTAAATACAAATAATTCAAAATTTCTGCAGTTTCCTGATTGGCAAGAAGAAATCATTTATATCCAACCACTGTGTGTTCATATAGTTTCCAATTAAAAAATGATATAATATAGTAATATAGTATCAGTTGAGAAACAGTTTGCTCACAAACGGTAAGAGTAGATGTAACATAATCTGGGTGGTTTCCTTTGGTTTATAGTCCCTAAGTGTGACCAATGACCTGAAGTTTTCACACTCCTAGAAATCTTCATTTTTATCATACCTCTTGGTACTTAAATTATGATTCTGGAAGAATTTATACTAAACACCTAAGTGCTTCCCTTTAAGGGATTGCTTATAAATATTGTTATGTCCTATTCCCTGAAAGAAATTCAGACATAATAAGTTCACATTATCTTCCCACAGGAAGAAATAGAATCCATGACCAGTTGTTTTTCAAAAATATCTATGCCTGTGGTTTTCTAGAATTCCTAAAAACCCATTTTTTGATGTACTACTATTTATTGACCAAGAAAATCAAAACAAAACAGGAAAATATGATGCTATCAAAAGATATATCTAACATGCAGAAAAATGAAATTGGATCATTTCCTTACACCACACGAAAATAGACTCAAAATGGATGAAGGACCTCAATGTGAGAAAGGAATCCATCAAAATCCTTGAGGAGAACACAGGCAGCCACCTCTTTGACCTCAGCCACAGCAACATCTTCTTAGGAACATCGCCAAGGCAAGGAAAGGCAAGGAAAGCAAGGGCAAAAATGAACTATTGGGATTTTATCAAGATCAAAAGCTTTTGCACAGCAAAGGAAACAGTTAACAAAACCAAAAGACAACTGACAGAATGGGAGAAGATATTTGCAAATGACATATCAGATCAAGGGCTAGTGTCCAAAATCTATAAAGAACTTAGCAAACTCAACACCCAAAGAACAAATAATCCAATCAAGAAATGGGCAGAATACATGAACAGACATTTCTGCAAAGAAGACATCCAGATGGCCAAGAGACACATGAAAAAGTGCTCCATATCACTCGGCATCAGGGAAATACAAATCAAAACCACAATGAGATACCACCTCACACCAGTCAGAATGGCTAAAATTAACAAGTCAGGAAATGACAGATGCTGGCAAGGATGCGGAGAAAGGGGAACCCTCCTACACTGTTGGTGGGAATGCAAGCTGGTGCAACCACTCTGGAAAACAGCATGGAGGTTCTTCAAAATGTTGAAAATAGAGCTACCCTATGACCCAGCAATTGCCCTGCTGGGTATTTACCCTAAAGATACAAACGTAGTGATCCGAAGGGGCACGTGCACCCGAATGTTTATAGCAGCAATGTCTACAATAGCCAAACTATGGAAAGAACCTAGATGTCCATCAACAGACGAATGGATAAAGAAGATGTGGTATATATACACAATGGAATACTATGCAGCCATCAAAAGAAATGAAATCGACGACGTGGATGGAACTAGAGGGTATCATGCTTAGCGAAATAAGTCAATCGGAGAAAGACAACTATTATATGATCTCCCTGATATGAGGGAGAGGAGATGCAACATGGGGGGTTAAGGGGGTAGGAGAAGAGTAAATGAAACAAGATGGGATTGGGAGGGAGACAAACCATAAGTGACTCTTAATCTCACAAAACAAACTGAGGGTTGATGGGGGGAGGGGGGTTGGGAAAGGGGGGGTGGGATTATGGACATTGGGGAGGGTATGTGCTATGGTGAGTGCTGTGAAGTGTGTAAACCTGGCGATTCACAGACCTGTACCCCTGGGGATAAAAATATATTATATGTTTATAAAAAATAAAATTAAAAAAAAAAAAAAGGTAGATCTAAACCGAAGGGGCACAGAAAGTTTTTAAAAGTCAAAAGTAAAATGAATGCATACAGGCATAAAGTTAAAGATGAAATAGTAATACTAGAGGAATTTAAAACAAAAATTGTTGCAGAACACAAAAATATTTTTAATATAGTGAAATAGACATAATTCTAAAGAAAATATTCTATAAAGGCTTAATACTGAATAAAACTACCAGGCTAATAAAAAATAATTTTAAGGAATGAAGGAAAGAGAAATAGCATAGAATATAATTTTAATACAATTCTTGAATCTTGGGCAAAAATAATAGTAAAGCAAACTAAATTTTATAATGTAAAACCTAACAATGAATCAACACTCAAGAATCAATGCAATATTTAGAAACCCTCATAATGAATACAATAAAGTGAAAATTTGCCAATTATTTTACCAACCAGAATTGTGTGGATAAATTTCTAACCAAAATTCAACAAACTGAGAACATAAAAATCCTTCAACAAAATAAATGAATACTTTGAAAAATATAGCAATATATTTAAATAAGAAATAGTAATCTAAAGTTAATATGGTGAAACAGCTAAAAAAAATTGAAGACATGAGACACTTGTTCTATATAATAGATATATGATATAACTCATTTAAAGATGATTTATGAACTTCTATAAGAAAAGGATGAGGTCAGGGCACCTGGGTGTCTCAGTGGGTTAAGCCTCCACCTTCAGCTCAGGTCATGATCTCAGGGTCCTGGGATCGAGCCCCACATCTGGCTCTTTGCTTAGTGGGGAGCCTGCTTCCCCCGCTATCTCTGTCTGCTGCTCTTCCTACTTGTGATCTCTCTCTGTTGAATAAATAAATAAAATCTTAAAAAAAAAAAAAAAGGAAAAGGATGAGGTGAGTGATACAGGTGATGTTGATTAGCAAGTGCACTTGTGATGACCATTGGTTGATGTATAGATAATATTTTAATCATTATATTGTACGCCTGAAACTAGTACAACACTCCATGTTAACTATACTTTAATTAAAATTTTAAAAAAAGAAAAAGAAAAGGATGAAGGGGATGGGGCAAAAAGGGGTGAAGGGAGAGTGGAGTTATAAGCTTTAAGTTGTGGAATAAATAAGTCATGGGGATAAAAAGTATAACATAAGGAATAAAATCAATGGTACTTTAAAAAAAAAGATTTTATTTATTTATTTGACAGAGAGATAGTGAGAGAGGGAGCACAAGTAGGGGGAATGGGAAAGGGAGAAGCAGATTCCCCACTGAGAGGGAGCCCAATGTAGGGCTCAAACTCAGGACCCTGGGATCATGGCCTGGGCCTAAAGCAGACACTTAATGGTAAGCCACTCAGGAGCCCCCAAATTGGTGGTATTGTAATAGCATTATAAATTGGCACATGGTAGCTACATTTGTGATAAGCATAGCATAACATACAGACTTGTCAAATCACCATGTTGCATACCTGAAATTAATTTTTTAAAAAAGGATAAGTTTCACAAATAAAAATCTCCGAAAAGGGATATTAGATATAGCTCATACTATGTGATAAGATTTAGAATTAAACCACTCATGACAAACAACTTTTGAATAAATGGTGCCAGGGTACATTTTTTTGACCACTTGGATATAAATGAACAAAATCTCTAAAAATATCATGTGCAAAAATAAATACAAATTATTTTTTTTTCAAATAGAAGGATGGATTTCGGGAAGGAAAAAAGAATAAAAGGAAAAAAATCTCTAAGTGATTATGTGACTACTCTTGGTTTTGAGAAGAAATTGTCTAAGTGTACAGCTATATGGATATTATTTTTGCATTGTTAAGCATATATTTTCCCCAAATCTATATATGTATTTTATTTCTATAATTAAAGAAAATATGGTATGTATTTATTTGTAAATACCTGAACATTCAATTCCATAGGTAGAAAGTGGTTTCAGATGATTTTGCAAAGACATGTATTAGTCAAAAGCCCCAAGATGTAAGCTAACTATACACTCCATATCCCATTTGTCCCAGGACATGAAGATTTTGACTGACACTGTGCTCACAAAGGGACAATATAGACTTCTAGTTCTCAGTTCCATATAAAAGTGGCTTGAAAGTCACTACTCCTTCCGAACGAGTAAAAAGCTGAACAGACAGAAAAGTAAACAACTATTTTTGAATCCATAAGAAGGGTGAGGATACAAGACAATCTGCTGCCCTTGAGACTGGAGAGACAGACAGGTGACTATAGGGAGTCAAGGCTAAACTTGAGCAGAGGCTCATAAGCAGAAGTCACTAGGGGAACCAGTGTCAGGGGAAAACCTGAACTGTAAGAGACAAACTGATGGAGGCTCAGTGCAGGCAAATCTGAGAGTTAAGAACTCTAGGGGGATCAGATCATAGGGCTGCCTTCACACTTTTGTGTGTTTTATGTCTAGGAGCTCAACCAGGTTCTCACAATAAATATTGGAGAAAAATCCCAAAACAAAACAAAACAAAAATAAATAAACACAAGTTTGAAGTATGAAAGAACACTCTGATCATCCTAACAAAACCTGCCCTCAGGGGAAATTAGTTAACCAAAGCCTAATTTGCTGGGGTATTTTCACAGCCTAACTGACAGAGGGAAAGAGAAATACCCAACTCTAACCCATTGTAGTCATCCTGTCCCATATAAGTGGGGGGGAAACTAAACCAAAACAAAACAACAGAAACAACTGAGAAACATTTGTGAAGTTCATAGTTCAGTGAATTCATAAGCTCACTAAAATACTGAGAGTTAATCATAGGACTGTAAAACATTTCCACTTGTCCCACATGTCACTACCACCTTACAAAAGACTATTCACAGCAGTTCCTTTTACTCAGTACACCTTGTCTAGCTATAAAGAAAAAAAAAAAATCAGAGAGCATGCCAAATGATAACACAGTTTGAAGAGACAGAGCTAGAATCAGAATTAAACACCTCAAAAATGTTGGAAATGCAGACTGGGTGTTTAAAACAACTATGGTTAATATCTTAAGTGATCTAATTGGGGGGAAAAAAGTAGAAAGCATATACGATCATGGAATATGTAAGCAGAGATTTAGAAATTCTAAGAAAAAATAAAAATAAATGGTAGTGATCAAAACACTATGGCAGAAATGAAGTATGGCTTTGATGGGTTTATTAGTGGACTAGATATGGCTGAGGAAAGAATCTTTGAGCTTGAGGATATATGGAAAGAAACCTCCCAAACTTAAAAGTAATGAAGAGAGGGGCACCTGGGTGGTTCAGTGGGTTGGGGCCTCTGCCTTCAGCTCGGGTCATGATCCCAGGGTCCTGGAATCGAGCCCCGCATTGGGTTCTCTGCTTGGCGGGGAGCCTGCTTCCTCCTCTCTCTCTCTCTCTGCCTGTCTCTCTGCCTGCTTGTGATCTCTGTCTGTCAAATAAATAATAAATAAAATCTTTAAAAAAATTTAAAAAAAGTAATAAAGAGAAAAACCAAAACAAAAAAGCAAAACAAAAAAAAAAAAAGAGAGAGTGAGAGAGCATCTAAGGGACAATTATAAAAGGTGTACCATACATAATGGGAATAATAGAAGGGAAATAAAAAGAAAGCACAGAAAAAATATTAGAAGCAATTGTGACTGAAAATTTTGCCATATTATATCAGATACCAATCTACAGATCAAAGAAGCTCAGAGAACACTAACCAGGATAATATCAAAAAAACTATAAAAAAAAAACAAAAAAAGAAAGAAAGAAAGACAAAAAGAGAGAAAGAAACAAGGAAAAAAGAAAGAGACATAAATCCTACATCTAGGCATGTAACTTTCAAACTACAGAAATGCACACTAGAAAGTGAAAGAAGACAATCTGAAAAGGCTACACAGTATCTGCGTCCAACTGTATGATATTCTGGGCAATATTCTATAAGATAATAAAATGATAAAAGTTGACAAGAATTTGGGGATAGGCAGAGGAGGGATGGATAGATAGAACACAAGATTTTAGAGCAGGGAACATACTCTGTATATCATAATAATGGATACACACCATTATACATTTGTATAAACCCATAGAATGTACAATACTAAAAGTGAACTCTTATATAAACTATGGACTCTGGATGATTATGATTTGTCAATGTACGTTTCATCAATTGTAATAATCATACCACCTGGTAGGGATGATGGTAAAAGAGAGGTAGGCATGTCCTAGAGCCAGGGTGCATGGGAAATCTCTTTACCTTTTTCTCAATTTTGCTGAGAACCCAAAACTTTTCTAAAATAAGAAATTCTTGGGGCACCTGTGTGGCTCAGTTGGTTAACCCTCTACCTTTGGCTCTGTTCATGATCCCAGAGTCCTGGGATTGAGTCCCAGTTCAGGCTTCGAGCAGGGAGTCTGGCTCCCCCAACTTGTGCTCTGTCTCTCTCTCTGACAAATAGGCAAATAAAATCTTAAAATAAAATAATGAATTCTGAAAAAATGAGTAGTCATCGGTATCAGTTTAGGAGATGTCAAGAAAGACACAGGAGGGAAAGTGAAGAAGAGTGTAAGAAGTTACCTCTATATTATCTAAAGCTGACCTTGGTACTTAAAAAAAAAAACATTTTTGTTAATAAACTTAAGAAGCAAAAAATTTCAAAGTTGAAATGAAATAAATTTCTATCTTATCTTTGAATTTTAATATTGAAGATATGATGACTAAATTTGTGGTGACCAAGACAAATTTAATTTGCTATAGTGACTTGGGGTATTTGTTTTGCAGAGTTTCAGATTGAAATATCAATATGAGGCAAAAACACAAAAGAAAGATACATAAAGGCTTGAAAAGTATTTGCCTAAATATGTATTTCACTTGTCTTAATATTAAATATTAAACATTAAAATTAATCTAAAGCGCTAATGACAAATTAGAAATAGATATTTGAAACATACATAAATAAAAGTATATAAACTCTAATAAAATAATCTTATATATATCAATAAGGCAGGGAAAATTCTGTGATGGAAATGAGGACAAAAACACTTAACAAATTACATAAGAAATGCAAAAGTTTTGTAGAGTTACTTAAAATTTATGCCCCACCTGAATTAAGAAATGGCAACATAATATCCACTCACAGGAAAAAATGATAAAACTACCTGTACTAATCTATAGGTGACTTTATACTAGTATATAAGTTATAGATAGCCATTTGTCTATATTTGTAGAGAGATTTAGAAATGTCCATGCCCTTCCACTTGATTTTTTTTTCCTATCACTACATATAAAGGGCATAATCAGAAACTATTTGAAAAATATTTGTGGCACTATTATTTGATGTAGTCCAAAAAAGGGAAACAATTATAAAGAGCTTGTCTTCAACAAAGCATAAATATTTGTTAATTAAATTATAGCAAAATGATATTTATAATAAAATTACAACACTAAAATTCTAACACTAGTTTATGATAAATATGCTTTCAAAATATAAGAAAATAAATTGAACTAATGTTAGATGAAAATTTTAGAATAATAATATGACACATCATAATGTTGATTTTGTTTTGAGAAATATCCTTAAGAAATTATTAGGTTGCAATCCATGAAGATGTCAATCTGTGGGTTAATTCATCCTCTCTTTCTCTCTCATTCCAACTCTATTCAGTATTAACTGTCTAATACTTTGTTAATAAATTCCAGATCTTGAGAATATCGACAGGTTTAAAAATGTGGACACAGTGGCCAGACTGAGGTTGTTATCATAAGGTCAATAATTGTTCTTTCAACTGATTCATTCCTTAAAGCAGATGCTGACAAGGAGAGAAAATTAAGAAACATTACATCAAGAGCTGTAATTATAGGTGGTCATAGAAAATAATCTTATGGTAAAAACTAGGAAACAATGTGCAGAGGCAGAGAAACAGAAAAAGGGGGAAATAAAACTTTTCTTTTATTCCTTCCTTCCTTCCTTCCTTCCGTTTTTTTGTTTGTTTGTTTGTTTGTTTGTTTGTTTTAAACCCTAAGTGTTGACGCCGTGTTTAGCATTTTACTTCTGAACTCTAGTTTAATCCTTTTATAACTCAGCCCGGAAGCTCAGAGCTGGGATTGAAAACAGAATGTGAGCATCCAGTTGGTGAGACTTTAGTCTATCTCTTGCACTTTACTGCTTCTTTTGGTAACTTGCACCCATGGCATAATCCTAGAGAAATGTCCTTACATAACTTGTTCATCTTGAGCACTAATTTATAATGAAAATGATGTAACATTTGTTGTATCTGATTAGGAGAATATTCTTTGTTTTATAGTGATGATTCAATGAAGTCTAATCAAGATATATCCTAAGTATAGAGATTCTTAAATATCTACATCTTAAAAGAATTTTAGTGTTCAAGTAATATAGTCTAAATTTTACAGATACGAAGACTGAATCACAGCATAGAACATTCTTTAATCCCATCTCAGTGTCTGTCAGTGTCCCTCGTCTTTTATTTTTTTATAAGTACAGGCAAAAACTCCACAGTTTAAAATTTAACATTCACTTTTAAAGTAAGTATAAGCAATCCAACTTTCTTAAATTTCCTGGCAGATAACTTTTCTAGTTTGCTTATATAATTTACTATTAATTAGCAATGACATTTGAGGGGTGCCTAGGTGGCTCAGAGAGTTAAGTATCTGCATTCAGCTCAGGCCATGATCTCGGGGTCCTGAGATTGAGCCCCTTGACAGGCTCTCTGCTCAGAGGGTGTCTGCTTCTCTTTTCCCTCTGCCTGCTTATCCTGTCTCTCTCTCTCTCATGCTCTCTCTCAAATAAACAAATAAATAAATAAATCTAAAAAGAAATGATATTTGAGGTTTTGATATTTGATATTCACAATTCAGGTTTTGAATATTCACATATTCAGATTTTGATTTTTGATAGTTGATATTCACAAGCTATTTTTGCCATTTTGCATAGATACTAATTGATACTAACAATTTCATTTAAATGTCTAAATGAAAGTTAGGTAAGCAATATGCCATGTTCAGTTTGACATTTAGAGAATCTAACTAGAAAGAGATATTTTCCCTAACATAGTTATATTGATATATATATATACAGAGAACAGAATAGCAACTAAATAGCAAAATATAACATAAATATGCTTTTAAAAATGAAATTCACAAACCATTATTATTTTAAAGCTATAGATACCACTTAAAATTATATAATTAAAGGACTGAATGGTAAAATATTAAACTGTATACATTTTTCTATGACAATTGCTGAAAACATATCTTCACTATCACATCTTTATCAAAAAGTACATTAAGCTCATTTGAATTGTTACCAAACAGGTTTACATTCACTGATATTTATATATCAGTTATTTGTATGTATTTTGCCAGAGTTCATAAACTGTGTCTTTGTAACTAAAGTGTAAACTTGATATTCAGTTTGTATTGCCTAACGACTCATTTTCAGACCCATTTGAACTTCTAAAAAATAAAAAGAATAACGTACTTGTTTATTCTTTGCAAAAAAACACAGTTTGGTGCTTGAACTTTATCTTCTTTGCTAATCTATCCAGTAACCTAATCCAAGTGAACATAGGGTTAGTCTGTCTCCTAGTGCAAAGATAACGGCAGCTACTTTAAGCCTCCTTCGCTTTAACCAGCAGTGATTTTGAAGAAATCCAATCTCTCTCTCTTTTTTTTTTTTGAGAGTCATGGAAATGCTTTAAAAGAAGTTAAATACAGAACTGTATTCTTATGACATAATAATATTTTAAAAATCATTTTGTTTTCTAGAACAACATGAACTATTTTTTGGAGCTCTCAATTGGTCCTCGCCTGAACTCTGTGCTGTGCATAGAGGGAAGGAGGCATTACAGGCTTGACCTGCCACATTGGATTGGAAAGCCATTGGCACAAGAGACATATCAGACCAATTGTGTTCGCTTAACAGCATAGGGGAAAGAGTGGGAGTGGAATATTTCTGGACTATACAATTACACAATGAATACCTAGGAATTATAGAAAATTTTTTTTTAATTTAAATAAGAAAATATAAACTTAAAAAAAAAAAGAATGGCTTTATATGTATAGAATCCATGCTGACTACAGACAGGTAGGATTATTTATTTTTTTCTTTCTTATTTCTCTAAATTCTTTTTCTTTTGGTATTTTTCCCCCTCTATGAAAGTCCCAAAGCAGAAGTATCCTGAGGCTGCTGCCTAGAGAGGAATCAGCTTACAATGCCTTCTGCTTTGCTGCTTCACTAACCTTTCATCCACTGTAAGCATCTGGAAAATCTGCATTAATACTTATGTGGCTTAAGAGACACAGATGGGTATATGTAAATGGAGTAGGAAAGATCACATATCAGGCATTTGCTGCACGTCAGTTTCTGATCTCTCTAAATGAGAAGTATAGAAAGCAGTATTTTGCTCCACAGATAACAGAACAATGTCGATAAGTTGATCATCTCTGCAATTGTGGGAAAGATATAGCCTGGAGAACACAGAATTAAAAATGAAGAATTAAGATATAGACCAAGTTGGAGGAGTGTTATGAATTTGTTCACTGAAGGAATTGTGTTTAATGTTCCTAGATCTGTTTTTTCTCCTTATTACTGAGTTCTTAGAGTGACAAATAAGAAACTCATTAACAATCCATGACATGATTAAAAAAAAAAAAAAAAGATAGCATAAAACATCAGTAACCAACTAGGACCCTGTAGATCTTCTACAGAAAATAGCATGATTCTTCACAAGTTGATTAATATAATTCTCAGGAGTAATCTCAGAGTAAAAACAACAAGAATAATACACAACCCCCAAATCTGCAAGTATATAATCTTGGGTAGTATAGATACATGTTTTTTTCTTAAAGAGAAAACTAAAAAAAACCTAAAAACATGGTCGTATTAAGTTAGACTATGGCACAGCCTCATCATCTCCAAACACCTCCTTTGATAAACAAAGAAACAGAGCTGCGAAGTTGCTGATGGAAACAGCCATTGTGAGTTGGCAGCAAAGTAGCAAAATGGGGCCAAATGACAACTTGTGTGATTCACCAATGCTTGAAACATAAGGTGTTTCAAGGTCAACGTGAAGTAATTTAAGAAATATTATTAGTATTCCCTTTGCTTTCAAAAGATAATCCCTGTGAAGAATGTTTGGCATCAGAGTATATGGTGTTAGAATTCTGCCTTATTAATAAGTGACGAAGCAATAGCCAAAGTAACTGCTTATTGAAGTGGCCATTTATGAGCCCGTCCTCTGACTGGATTTATGGTACATGCCATGCAGCAGGAGCTACATTATTGGGAGAATGTAGAAACAAGAGCAAAATAGAAATGGTTGATTCTCATGCTGTAGATTTCACAAGTAGAAGCAAAATATCAGGCACCCTGCTGAAGATTCTCAATCTGACTAATGCTCAGAATATAAAACAATGTAAGCTAATCGATGAGTGGATTAGAACTGAGTGTCCTGAAGTCTGTGCACAATGAGCTGATTTTACCATTTATCCAGCCCCTGTGCCTTGGTATCCAAGATGTTTCAGGATTACCATCAAAAGGGGAACTGAAATATGGGAGAAATAGCCAGTATTTAAAATTATGCTTAAATTGTGATGCATGTAATCAACTCTTATCCCCCTCATCTCCTTTAGAAGGAAATCATATCTACTTCTCTTTTCTCATGCAACACTCAAGGTGATATGTTTATCCCTTAAAATGGCAGCCACCATTTTGAACTGTGTTCATCTTTTTTATAGAGGGTAGATATAGGGAGAACATTCAACATGTAGGGGCTGGTACACTTGGACACAGCATGGGTTGAAATTACAGGAAAGCGAAAAGTAGTTTGAGGATTAAGGGAGTGAATATAACAGATTAAATGGTTTCAGGTTTATAACAGATAGAATCAAAATAAGTACTTAGCTAGGTTTGCCTGGAAAACTGACTGAAAGAGATGGCTATAAATATTAGAGTAAGAGTATTAAGTGCAAAGCTGTGAAGGGTTTGAGATGTTATCCTATTTTCAAGCTAACCAGTTAGCCTGTCACCTTTTCTCTCTCTCTCTCCCTCTTTCTTTTTATCTCTCTCTCAAACACACACATACTCACACTTGTACACGTACATGTAGAAGAACCCCAGACCTCTGCATCAGAGAACAGACTTTGTGTTTGCTCACAGACTAATCTTATAGCACTGGATCCCCATGATCCAATTTCCCAAGGGGCCGGACAATGAGACCTAGATGTCACCTCTATGTGCAAATGGGAGTTGTACCACTGGAGAGGAATCATAACATAAGGAGACTCAGAGCATATACAGGGTGGCTGGCACATCTACTCTTCCAGAGAGAGAGAGAGATTGAAAGAGAGATTCGCTCTGGAATGTAAACAAATCCTCTCTGAGGATAGAAAACGTCTCTTCCCTGAAATGTTAGCAAATGACTCCAGAGCAACATGGATCTCTAACTTCCAAATCATGCTTACAATTTAATCATTCAGTCCTGACCAGGCAGAAACATGAAAATATTTACAGAAAGTAGAGTTGTTTCAAAACAATGAGAATTTGCTTGGCAGTCTGATTTGAAATGGGTTGGTTCACATGCCAGGGGAAAAACAAAGAAACAAAACCAAATAAGCTGTTAGAGGATAAGGATGATTTCTATGTTTATATTACCTCTCTTTTAATCCAACATTGTTTTAGAAGTAGATAATATTGAAATATAGAATATAACAGATTAGACTATGCTCTTTTCACCCAACTCTACTGTAACATATTTTGAAAAATATGGCTCATAGAATTCAACCATAAAGTTATTTTACTTTGTCTTCCAATATCCCTTAGCCTCTGGATTAAAAACTTAGGAATTCAATTTTTTTTCCTTCTCCTATCATTAGGCAAAATCTTAAGGTTAATAAGAATTAATAAAAATAAGCATGAGGTAACAAATGACAATTTGAGTTCCCTATTTGAAATATTCAGTCCTCTGTAATAGTTTGTGGGTCCAACTTTATACATACATATTCTCCCCTCATGTAAAAAGCACTGAACATAGCCATGTGATGTCCAGAAAAGGGAAATAGTTACTTACTGCTTTTTGTGTTATTCAACTCTAAAATTTTTCAACTGCTTTATTTCTCCAAAATTGAAGCTGGGGGGGGGGGGAGGGGAAATAAGTAAGAGAAGCAGCAAATATTTTGCTTTATCAGCAGTTTCATAATTGCCAGTTCCTGCGAGTAGTTAAAGCTGAATTTATCTTGAGTGGCACTTTCCTGTGTATGAGGATGGGGAATTCTTCATAGATATATCATTTCTGGAGATGTCTTACTGCATCCATGGGAAATGCCCTCTTAATTCAACAGGTGGCTTTACTCCTCCTACAGCGCCTAGAAAAGCTGAAAATGACTTTAACTTCTATGAGTTGTATAACCGTTTTAGTCCGTTCTGTTATACAGTTCCTAAGGTGCACCCATGCTGGGATGTTCTTAAGTGTAGCACATGTTTGATTGATGAATAGTCACAAAACCTTTGATGTAGCCAAGTTTCAGGATACAAGCAGATCCCACTGGGCCACTTCTCCTTGACTCATCTCCCAACATTGACCCAGCAGCACATCTTCTCCTTAGATTTCTCAAGCAAAAGTTAGAAACCAGGTGCCTCTGCTTCTGAAACTGAATGGGGAACATACTAAACCCTGTCCTCTCCTTAAGGCCTTTCTCTTCTAACATGAGGTGAAGGAAAAACATTTATCTTCTCTCCCACTTAGTGGAGTGGAGTCACAGGAACTTTCTGCAAAGAAATCCTTACAAATCCTCTGTTTTACAACATCCCATCCCATCTTTAGCTTCAATATGAGGAAGGCGTTTAAGGCTGATTCTCAGCTCCTTCCATTAGTGCATTTTTAAAAATCTTTTATTTATTTGAGAGAGAGTGAGAGAGAGAGAGCAAGAAAAGGGGGAGGGTGAGAGGGAGAAACAGGCTCTCCATTGAGCAGGGGTTCTGATGCAGGATTCACCAGGATCATGACCTGAGCTTAAGGCAGACGCTCAACTGACGGAGCCACCCGAACACCCATTAGTGCATTTTGAAAGGTAGTTTTATTTATTTTTTTAAAGATTTTGTATATTTATTTGACCGAGAGCATAAGTAGGCAGAGTGTCAAGCAGAGGGAGAGGGAGAAGCAGGTTCCCCACTGAGCAGGAAGCCCAATTCAGGGCTCAATCTCAGGACCTGGGATCATGACCTGAGCTGAAGACAGACACTTAACTAATGGAGCTGCCCAGGCATCCCAATGAAAGGTAGTTTTCTTTAAAATATAGACTGCACTGTCCTTATGCCTTCAGTCTAAACTAAGCCAAGGATGTGTCCTATTTAACTTCCTGTTATTATACTATAGGGTCCTCAAATATAGTAATTAGTGCTTATATATATATATTTTTTTACAATACAATATGCTGGGTTTTCAGATGATAACTGTTGTCTGTGAACAAATAAGGCAATCATTTCAAATGCATTTGAATAATTTTATATTAAAAAATGAAATTTGTAGACATGTGTTGAGGATTCTCTCATAGAAAAGACAGGTTTTCAAGTGAATATTTAGTTCTTCTATACTTGCTGTGTCAACCTGGGTACAGGACCTAACATCTTTTTCTGAGTTTCAGTGTTCTAATATATATAGCTAGAATGAAACTATTTTACAGTGTCTTTGTGAGAATTCCACACAATTTATGTAAAGTTGACAGAGTCTGGCACGTGGAAGCATATAAAATATTGCATATTTTGCTACTAATGTTTCCCACCAAATTGAAATTCTGATATAGGTTGCAAAAAGTAGTTAGAATTCTGTCTCCATTTTTACCCTGCTAATCTTTCAGTGCAAAACTAATAAAGGTGAAAATCAAGGTGGAGAGAAAAACAGAACATAAAAGGGAATGGGTATTTCTCCTTCTAGATTATCTCTCCAATGAGTAATTCATTATTGCCTGTATCCCTGGTGATTATGACTTTGAAAAACTCTGTATAAAAGGGTTCATAATCTCTATAGCCAAAGGAGGTAAAAATTGAATCAAGGAAAAAAAAATACATGGGAAAACAGAAAATTTTCAAAACCAGAATTTGATAAAAATAAAGCACTGATTTTAAAAATAAGATTTAAAAATATCATGTTAGGATGTTAATTTATTAAATATCTATTGTCTTTTGTTCCAAACACAGGGATGGCAAAAGCAAATATACCTTTAAATTCTAAAAAGGAAAATTATTTACAGTCAGTATTAGTTCAAAGAATAATTTTTATAGAAATGAAAGTTTGGCTATCTGGATAATGATTATTAGCCTTGTGAGATTTAATAGATTATTGTTATTATATCAAAACTAGTATGATTAGGGGGCACCTGGGTGGCTCAGTGGGTTAAAGCCTCTGCTTTCAGCTCAGGTCATCATCCCAGAGTCCTGGGATCAAGCCCCGCATGGGCTCTCTGCTCAGCAGGGAGCCTGCTTCCCTTCCTCTCTCTCTCTGCCTGCCTCTCTGCCTACTTGTGATCTCTGTCAAATAAATAAACAAAATCTAAAAAAAAAAAAAAAAGTATGATTAGGATTTTAGGAGATATAATATCACTTATTAGTATATGTAAGATAATAACTAATGTTCAAATAACAATATGTGCCTATTGTCATGCTTGTAAGTGGGAACTAGAAAACAAATCTATAGCGGGGAAGTAGGAAAAGAGCTCAGATGCTACATTTCTCTAATAAAGCTATAAGGTATTTTAGTGAGGGTTGAAACATTCTATTTCCACTGGCTTTTATCATATAGAAATAGCTAAAAGACTTTTTTTTTTTTTTTAATTTAGGCTGTCATGAAGATCAACAGCTTTTTAACACAGGGGCTGTAATTTGAATGGTGAAAAAGAAAGTTTTTTTATTTTTATTTTTTATTTTTTTAAAGATTTTATTTATTTATTTGACAGACAGTGATCACAAGTAGGCAGAGAGGCAGGCAGAGAGAGGAGGAAGCAGACTCCCTGAGCAGAGAGTCCGATGCGGGGCTCAATCCCAGGACCCTGGGACCATGACCTGAGCTGAAGGCAGAGGCTTTAACCCACTGAGCCACCCAGGTGCCCCGAAAAAGAAAGTTTTTGAGCCTGTGAGAACTTCTGTTTTTCAGAGAGAGAGTTGCTAATATTTCCAAAGTATGATGTGATAGACTCTGAGTTCTGCTAATGAATACAGTTATTTTAATAGATACATTTATACAGCACAACAAAGCAACTTTTGAAAACACTTTCTTCTTATTATTGTTTTTTTTAAGATTTTTAAAATTTACTCGACAGACAGAGATCACAAGTAGGCAGAGAGGCAGGCAGAGAGAGAGAGAGAAGCAGGCTCCCTGTTGAGCAGAGAGCCCGATGTGGGGCTCGATCCCAGGACCCTGAGATCATGACCTGAGCCAAAGGCAGAGGCTTAACCCACTGAGCCACCCAGGCACCCCTTATTTTTGTTTTAAAAAATATATAGGTGATTCTTTTTTTCATTATGTTCGGTTAGCCAACATCTAGTACATCATTAGTTTTTGATGTAGTGTTCAACGATTCATTAGTTGCATGCAATACTCAGTGCTCATCACATCATGTATATTAGAAGATTCTTTACTGTGAAGTAGTATCATTCCCAGCAGTGATTTGCTAATTATATAACAAGGATATACTAAATTTTTAACAATTGTGACAATAATATAGATTGATATATGTTATTACATACAAATATATTCCATTTTAATCTTTAAATCATTGCTGAGAGAATTGTTTGCAATGGTAGAAATGTTTCTGCACCATACAATATGGTAGCCACTAACCACATGGGGGCTATTGAACATTTGAAATGTAGCTAGTGTGTCTGAGGAAATGAATTTTAATTTTATTTCACTTTAATTAATTTAAATTGGAATTGAAATCACCATATGTTATCGGTACCGTCCCTATGAGACAATACACCTTTAAAAACTGAACCACATGTATTGGAAATCTGATTATCAAAGATATCCATTACAGTCAAAATCACTCATCAAATCCTTCTAATAATTTCTAAATCATTTGTTGATTTTTCAAAATTGTATGAAGCAACATCACTAGGTAAAGCAAGCTCTTCTCTGGTCTCCAGTCTGACAAAAGGAATTGTGAATTGCATAATAACTACTTATCCTCTCATTTTCCCAGCTTCTGGCATTTTGTGCAGCCAGAGGGCACCCAGGTGCTCTGCCACCTGTCCTAGATGGTACATACTTTACGTCAGTACTTCCCACAATAACTGGTCTCAGAAAGACCTTTGTGACTCTTGAAAAAGCTTACAAAAATGTTGCCTGTTTTGTCACCTGCTTCACTGTCCCCAGGAAGTTGAGCTCCTTTGGAAACGTGGGTGAACACAGCACATGCATTCATTCACCTGTGCTACTAAGTGATCACTCGCAGCCTCTTTGCCAGGACCCATTACTGCCACTGTGGCCAACCCTATGCAAATCAATCAGTATGGAAATATTTGAATGTTTTAAGAATTGGTGCAAACTTTGTTGATCACAATCACTGATTATAGAGGCTTATGTAATTTTTTTTAATTCAGTTGGTTATTTTCTAGTATTCATCAGTTTAGATATCAGCAACAGAGTCTCAGATTGTAGTTTTGTATATATTACTTAGGAAATTCATCAACATTTTAAGGAACTGCTAATGTTTAAGAGTAAGAATGAAAAATGAGGGGGGAAAGACATGTTTACTCAGTAGAAACAACACCTTTTAACTTTCTGTCTGGATGATTTCTGTTTGGTTGATTTATTAATACATTTTGATCTTTTCTGATGTAGTTTAACATCTGTTCAATTATCATATTCTTAACACACATTTCCTCAGCATGTTTTCTGCTCCATCTTCCCTTTGTTCTCCTGGACAAATTAAGTGATTTGATTTCATTTGGGATGTGCAGTATTAAAGGTTAAGTGGAGATTATGTAAGTGAAGTAAGCCATCAGGACAAAATCAGAGAAGTTCAAAGGAAAAATGATAGGGAAAAGGTGTTCAACATAGAAAGAAAAGGTGGTAGGAAAGGAAAAGGAAGACATATTATTTAAAATCTAGTGGTTTTGACTGATCTGAATAATTTTTTCATAGAATTTTGTCATTCCAGTACTAATCTGGTAAATATAATACCACTATTACCTTATTTAGATGAAAAAAGAAATTATAGTACTGAAATCATGCTGCCAGAGAATATTTCCCATTTTCAGCTTTTTGTGTTTTCTCCAGTTGCTTAAATTTGCAGCAAAATCTCTTAACTGGTTTACCTTGATTTTCTAATTTTCTGAATGAAAATTAACCTTTTTTTCACTTTGAAAAAAAGGATTTCTGAAGGTCTTGCTCATTTTATAATTTTTACCTTTCAATTTTTCATTGTCTTTATTCTTTTCATTTTTTTGCATAGCCTTTAATAAATAACCACAGCATAAAGATAAATATGGGATCCGAGCTGGAATTTGATTTCTGTATATTCTCTTTCTCCACCTCTCATTGCAAGAAATGAAATTATCAAGCTAAATACTGATATAAAAAGCAGGTATTCTTGGCTAGTATCAAGACCATCTTTAATAGGGTAGAATTATTAAATAATGACCTAAGGAAATCACATACACATGTATAACTTGACCATTTGATTCAGTAGGTAAGATCTATGGGTCACTATTACCACCAATTAATTATACTTACAACCTTTGTTATATTGAATCAGTAAATTCTACATTCATATTAAATTTTATTAAGTTCTTAATTCTGTGTCATTTGCGTAGGTGTCTGTGGACTTCAAAATATAAAGAAAAGATTACAAATTTCCTTTACAGAGATGTTTGAGCAAAGTCAGTTTCAATATCTTTGAATCGAAACACCTAACAATACAAATTTGACTTCAGTGGCTAACATTTTCTTAATTGCATAATGAAATGCAATAAAAAGATTTTGATATATAAAACAGCAGATACAAAGCTAGGAAGCAGAAAATGGCAGGAGCAATACTTAATGTTTAACTGTACCATGAAAACTATTATGACTACAAAATCTTATTCTTTGTGTTTTATATTAGAAATGTAATACATTTCCATCTTTAGAGTCTAAAGCTTGATTCTGAAACTTTAGAAAGATCTCTATCCTCATCTTTCTCCCAACATGTTTCTTTAATAATCAGGACTATTTTGCTGATCTGAGAACATAAAATTAAACTGAAAGAGTAGAAATATCAATTATAGATATTTTAAGACAGAATATTGCTTGCTGGCTTCTTACATCACCTTTACCCATGGTAAAGGTAAACCTCTTGTTATATGTCTTTGGCCACCATTTTATTAGGTTACACACACACACACCCCTCATCTCTTTTTATTTATGACTCTAAAAATATTTTCCCCTACATGGTTTTTGCATTTAAATTTCTACTATGATTTTATTGTAATGGGCTTTGTAGCACAGCACTTTGGACGAGTAACTGGTAGAGAATTATTTCCATATGAAGTACCAACCCCCAAATACCTCAGGTAATTATTAGAATGGAGTGCAGGGAGGTTATAATGGATCAAGCTATCCTATTTTAACTGTACTGATTATATTTCACAGTGGTTACATGGGCTCCTTGTGGATTATATGAATTAATATGCCTCCAAAAAGGAACAGCCTCACCCTTCTCAAAGAGTAGAGATAGTTTCTGTATTTTACACTATCACTTCATAATTTAATGAATGAAAGTTAATTCTCTCCAGGATTATCTATAACTCAGGTGAATCTTATGCCTATTACTGAACCAAAAATATCAGTTATCATTATGCTGTTATTGCAGATTTAGTTTGCTCGGTCTTTGGAAACAACCTGAATTTGAAAATGCCATCCTGAACTTATTTGTTTAAGGAATCTTACTGAAGTAATTACTCATCATCTTCCCTTCATTATCTATCTATCTATCTATCTATCTATCTATCTATCTATCTATCTATTTAGAGAAACCACATATACATATGTTGATATAATACAACCTAATGCCTAGGTTATTTTTTAAATGATATTTGTTTTGTTTTCTATAGACTTTTTGCCTCTAAAGAAGTTATTTAACTATACAGCAAATTGAGTTTCAATGGTGATTAATTATATAAGTAACAGCTTTCAGTTGAACTACTCTTGCAACGCTTAACAACCTGAAATTGCTAAAACAGGAAACCACTTTCTTAACAAAGTAGAATATTCACAACAATTTTTAATTATTTTTAAATGAGAGGTATAATGCTTAAATGGAAAGTCTTCTTACATACATTTTATAAATGGAATTTCTAAATAAAATTTGGATAATATGAGGCAAAAATTTGTACAGTTAGACCTGAAATAAATGTATGAGCAAGTTCACCTCAAAGATGAGTCTATCATTAAAATACAGTAATAAAAATAAACTGTAAAGGGTTTTATTTCTCTGATTTCTTGAAGAATTTGTCATGTAAGTCAAAATTATTTCTGGTCTTTTATTGTGAGCAAGATGTTAAGTAAGTGTTGTGGATTGCTTTTCTTACATTGGTATCTAATAAGACAAGGAAATTGTCTTATTAAACTTATTAAACTTGTTTTATTAAAGTCTTTAATATATATAAAAAAGGAGTTTTGACTCTGAGATTCCACAACTTCTTGTAAAGTGGGAAGAATCAATGAATCTTGCCATTTTCTAACCTGAATAGTTTTCATTTTACTTATCTGTTGCCACCATATGAGCTGAAGAAAGTGTTTATTCAACATGGTATTTTGTGCTTAGGAATTAGAGGTTTGTTTTTTTTTTTTTAAGATTTTATTTATTTATTTGACACAAGTAGTCAGATCACAAGTTTTATTATTTATTTATTATTTATTGATCACAAGTAGTCAGAGAGGCAGGCAGAGAGAGGGGTGGGGAGCAGGATCCCTGCTAAGCAGAGAACCCGATGTGGGGCTCGATCCCAGGACCCTGGGATCATGACCTGAGCTGAAAGCAGAAGCTTTAACCCACTGAGCCACCCAGGCGCCCCCTTAGGAATTAGAATTAAGCACTGCGAAGTAGTATGTTTGTAAATGATTCATCACAATAAATTGGCCCCAGTAAGCTTGAAAATTTTAATAAGAAGTGTCATATTTCTAGGACAAAAGAAAAATATAGTGAGAGTTTACTGGTTGAATTTACTCACTGATTCATTTCTTCAACCAAAATTTATTATACATCTATGCAATATCATACATTTATACAACTTAAGGATTGACCATGCACTAATGAAGAAGATATTATTCCTCCATTCAAAAACTACAAATTTGTGAGTAAGACTGATATAAATAAAATTTATATTAAAATGGGGGAGCCTGGGTGGCTTAGTTGGTTGAGTGCCTGCCTTCAGCTCAGGTCATGATCCTGGAGTCCCTGGACTGAGTTCCGCATCGGGCTTCCTGCCCAATAGGGGGTCTGCTTCTCCCTCTGACCTTCCCTCTTTCATGTTCTTTCTCTCTCATCTCTCTCTCTCTCTCAAACAAATAAATAAAATCTTTAAAAAATTATGTTAAAGCATAATATATTCTGCATTAACACATGTCTAGGGAGTTGTGGAAACACTGAGAGAGTCTATTGGGAGTTAGCAGGGAATATTGATAGACAATTATATGGCAGAATATAAAGAACCTGAAAACAACTTATTATGATATTTCTAGAAAGGTTTAATTAAAGTGTTTGTAGAATCCTCGCAGTAAATGTATTTGAAGATATTAATAAGGAACATATTGTAGTTTCCATCATGATCATCATCATTTTTACCCTAGGGGTTATGGATGAGCCAAAAATTATAATTGTTTGGTGGGAGGAGGGTGTTTGTTTGTATTTACTTGAACATAGAGTTTCTAATATTATTTTGAATCCTCATAACCAATAGTCAGTGTCCTGAAGGATATTGAACTACATACTAGGTTGGTTTTTAGGTGGGCAATGATAACTGCCTATAGAATGTAAGGTATATTAAAAGATATGAAGTTGAAGAAAAGAAATTCTTTAAAAGATTCTTGAGAGTGCAGAACTTCATTATTTTTTATTTATTTATTTATTTTTTGCTACTATATGTACAGCACTAGAGCAGTGCCTGGCATATTAGTAGACACATAATAAATACTTAAATATGTATCACAATATTGTGCTCCTGACTAGTAAGGCTATTGTTACTAAGAGAAAGCAGAAAAAAATTTGCGAAAAAATGTTTAGTAGTAGAATTATCAGAGCAAATTTAACAACTAAGTTTGGTTGGGTATGGAGAGGGAAATAGGTAAGTAGAGGATAGTACCCAGAATAATACTCAGGTTTTTGACTTTGGCTTCTGAGTAAGATGGTGAAGTTACTAACTGAAATAGGAACTACAGGGAGAAGATGTTTTGACTCTCAAAGATTCCTCAGAAGTTAACGACTAAGCATCGCTCACCTTATCTATGAATTTCATAGGTTAAGACATATTTTGCCTGGGGAAGCTGTCTTTAGAAAAGCTATGTGCACTCATTCTATGACTCACATAGGTTTACTTTCACTTCCCTTTTGAAAGATAGTTCTAACTGAATATAATTCTCCTTTTTCTTTTTTTTTTTTTGTTAAAGATTTTATTTATTTATTTGGCAGACAGAGATCACAAGTAGGCAGAGAGGCAGATGGGGGGTGGGCAACAGGCTCTCTGCTGAGCAAAGAGCCCAATGTGGGGCTCGATCCCAGGACCCTGAGATCATGACCCAAACTGAAGTCAGAGGCTTAGCCCACTGAGCCACCCAGGTGCCCCTCAATATAATTCTCCTTGACAGAAAAGACAAGGGAAAAATGAAGGCTTATATAGCTACCCTTATCATCACCTGATAATTTAACCTCTATGATACAAGCTTTGGGTAAATTGTTTTCTTATTCCTTTTCACAATTTAAATTTTGTTTAAATGGCATGCTATATCATATCTTCCATAATTTTCAAATAATATTGTTAATCCATACCAATACATCTTCTTCTAACTGTTTTCAGATTTATTGGTAATTTGCTAAAAAAAAAAGGCAGTGAGAACAGAAGAAATAGATTTTGGAGATTAAATTGGCAATGCTTGCAACTGATGGGATGAAGGAAGTAAAGGAGAAAAGATTCAGAGGAAGAAATTTTTAGGAAGTAGAACTGAGGTCCAAGTTAGAAAACAAGGGAACATAGAGGACTTTTTGGTTATTTTGTCTAATTTTGGTCGAGCTACTTCTACTGGTTTTATCATGAGTGAAATATTTTACTTTGTGAACAAGCAAAAAGCAAAAACACATCTTTCGTATGATACAATGGCTTCTTCAAATGATTTCTGGAAACAGCTCAGAAGAAAGGTGGTTTCATTGATAGGTTTTATGAGACATCATCAGTATATTTAATCCCTGGTGACATTGCTGTACCCCCTAAATAGAAGACCTCTTGTTGGCATATATCTAAATGTCCTGAGGATGTTATTTCTGGCTGTTTCTCCAAAATTATAGGACCATATGTTGCTCTCTCTGACCATAGGTATTTATGGCATGCTCTCTGTTTTACTTGTTCTTCAGTTGACACAGTATTTTTCAACAAGTTCATATGTTACTTTTAAAGTAACTTAATTCAACTCTTGTAGACAAAAGAAACATTTCCTTTCTATAGACATTCAAGATGAGATGGTGGCACCAGAGGTCTCAGTAACACTGCTTCAGGGAAATATTTCTAGGATCTGACACATTCAGTAGAGAAAAGGAAGATGAAAAACTGGTCTTTTTCTGAAAATGTGATAAAAGCAACATCATACCAGAAGAAAACTAACAGCAAATGGAGGAAGGTCCACCTATGAGACCTAGAGGTCAACACATATTCAAGTGTCGATCAGAGAATGAGCTTCCTCAGAAGAGGAAACAGGAGATCTGAAAGAGAAATCTTTTCACAGAAAGGAACTGCTCCATGTAACAGAGCTTGACTTCAACATCAGTCAATTCAGGGGGTTCTACATGGAGGAAGCATCTTAGCCCAGTGTCCAGAGAGAACAGGCACTTCCTGGACCTTTGAGCAAATGTGCCATGAGGTCATTTTAAAACAGCTAGTCTTTCTTGGATGTACAACATGAATCATACCACTAGGGAGAATTTCTTTGTCTGGAGGGAAATAAATATTTTTTTTTTTTAATGCAACAAATGAAGCCTAATTGTAAAATAAAAATCATGGATACATTCCTGAAACTAAAAGGATCATAACAACTTATGCAGAACACAAAACATATTCTAATGGTAGAAGTTCACTTTGACCACCCAAGTGATTGTTAATACAAAGAAAATACAGCATTGCTTTATGAGGAGTTACTTTTGAAATTACCTTCTTAGGAGAAAAAAAAAAAAAGCTGCAAAGTTACAGGTATGAGAACAGAACTTAAGATCAAGAAAATAATCCTGGCATGAAGAAGTCATCGGGAAGCTACAACCTGTTAAGAGTTCTATAATTAAAAACTAGTACTGACATGTAAGTATGCTAGAATATGTATTATTGTGTACTCAAATATAATCTTCAAACAGAACGTTTCTATCCCAAAAAATGATTTAAAAATTAAAACATGTTTTCCTTAAAAATGCATTAAGTGATATTTTATCTGTAGGATAATCCACAAAATCCTATTTGACCCCAGGCACAGCTGTAATTAAATTAATTTATGTATTTTTTATTCCAACCAAATTGTTTTCATTAAATTATGAGGATAATGTTCTCTATCTCATTCTTCCAATCTTTTCATTTTCTAATTCAAGAGACTTATGTAATATCTTTTTTTTTTAAAGATTTTTATTTATTTATTTGACAGACAGAGATCATAAGTAGGCAGAAAGGCAGGCAGAGAGAGAGAGGAAGGGAAGCAGGCTCCCTGCTAAGCAGAGAGCCCAATGCGGGGCTCGATCCCAGGACCCTGAGACCATGACCTGAGCTGAAGGCAGAGGCTTAACCCACTGAGCCACCCAGGCACCCCAAGAGACTTATGTAATATCTTGGATTACTTAGCAGAAAGGGATAGAACTGGGGATGTATCTTCTGTCCTAACATCTATACAATGGTTATGGAGTTTTATATTTTAGTTAAAAAGAGACAAAACAATTGAGAGATAACTTTAAATTTTAGAATCATGGAAATTTCTCTCCAAAAGGCCACTGATTAAATACTGGATAATTTTATGTGAAGCCAATTTATAAAGTAGATTTCTGGTTATAAGCATAAAAAATGTGGGTTGCTAGATTTTTGTGATTCATTGCAGAATTGAGTTATAACAGAATATTATAACAGAATGTGGATTTTTTTTTGTTGTTTAAAGTCATAACAGACTCAGCAATCAAAAAGATGTCAAAGATATGCTAAAAGACTGAATGTAGTAAAATGAAGTTTAATAGAAGTAAATTTAGTATCAGACTTGTGTCCAAAAAATCCATCTGTACAATACAGTATGTGAGAGACCAGTGTACATACATATAAATACATTTGGAAACTTTCTGACTGTGAAGTAAATGTGAGCCAACCATGCCATCCTGTTGCCAAATTGATGCGCTCTTAGACTTCATTATTAGTACTAATTAGTGGGGAGTGGCAGTCCCACTCCACAATCTGTTGTCAGACCACAAACGGAACTCTGTGTTCAGTTTTTGTCATATGACAGCTTAAAAGGCAAAAACATGATACATACGCAGAGGCAAGTAGCCAGTGCTTTCAAGGATTTTAGCAGTGGCATATGAGGAATGATGTGAGGAGACAGAAACATTTAATATGAAGAATGGAAAATTATGGAACAGCAAATAGGCCCACACTATGTACTTCAAAGGACCCAAGCACGTTATGGACCCAAATCTCTCATAAGTAATTCAACAAATAACAGCCCTGAAACATGAAAGATGTGAATGGAAGTCTAAAACAATTCTGTTTTTTTTTTTTTTTTTTCCTCTTACTACTAATAATACGTTGACACATCAACACTCTGAGTTATTTCGGAAAACATGATTGCATTACTTGATCCTGTTTTGCTGATGCCCTCTGCATGCGTGGCAGAGCTTTCTGGAGACTCAGTGAACTGCCTCAGAAGGTCCAGTGTTTCCAACTGCTGGAAGTGTTCAAACTGTGAAGATAATATATTCAGTATTCAAGTATTCAAAGTACAGTTGAACCAGAAGACTGCATGGTTTCTTCCAGATCAAGCAGTGCTATTTTTGTTTTAAATATTAACTTCTTTTCTATAGGTTCACATTCATATATAAATTAAATCTGTTACATAGAAACTTTCAGATTAAGTAAAACTGAGACAAATTAGTTAATATATGTTAGCCCCTATATATGTTAGTTAATTAGTTAATATATGTTTAGCCCCTATATAACTAAGATGTTTAATTAACTGGAAGTTCTCAGGTCGCCTTTTTTGTATTAACCTTGTCATAGTCTTCATGGTATTGTTTTGGTACTTTACTCATATGCTTATGAAGATTATTGGTAGATCATGCAAAGTGAGGTGCAAATTTACCATTTGAGCACAAGGAGGTACAGTTTTTTCTATCCATTTTCTGCCGCGATTTGATTTGTAGTCTCACTTTTAATAAAATACTTGTTTAATGTACACACAAAAAATAAGCTTGAATTCATTTAGAATGACTTAGATATATTTAGCTTCAAAAAGAACAGAAGTTGTGGGGTTTTTCTTTTTTTTATTATTCTTGAGGAGAAATTCTAAGCTAAAAAAATAAAATCAATAGTTTTAGATCTTACTTCAGACATCATTTGGTTCACAAACAATAGAGAATTCTCCCATAGAAGTTTAAAATGGACTAAAAAGCATTGTATAAGTTAATATTCCCCTGCACCTGTATCTTGGATGAGTAAGTTTGGACTTCAGGAAAAGTGTGTCCTGATTCTTATTTTCATTTAGCCATTGTATTGCTTCTGTAAGAACAACATTGAGTTTAGCTTTTATTAATTTTTAAAATAATTTGTTAACCAATACATTAGAAATGAGGTGCTAGTAATTACATTACTAAATTACTACATATACTAAAGAATAGTCCCCTTTAATCTGACTTCCTTAGAAGTGAATGAACAATACTTATTTATTTGTATAAGCAGCCAAACAAACATATGAGCCCAAAGCTTAGATTCAAGAAGTAGTATTACATATAATTAAAATATAATTTCTCCTCCTCCTCCTTCTTTTTCTTGTTCTTGTTCTTCTCCTTCTTCTTCTATTATTATTATTATTTTGATAGTTCTATGAGCATCAAAGAGGTACATATAATAAATGTAAAAATAGCATAATATATATAAATGTATTTTACATATAATATTTAAATATATATAATTAAAATAATTGTATCATTATGTTACTTTATTTGCATTGTTATTATTGTTTTCATTAATTTGAGGTCTCTGAAAAGCCTGCCCCTCCCTCTGTTGCTCTAAAGCTGGAATTACTGAGCAACCCATTGTATTTAATTTACCTTTGCTTTCTCTGCATTCAAATGATTGGGTGAGAGGCGAGCATATGATGTCCTAGAATGTAAACTGGTCCAGTAAGTTTCTCTTTGCTGAGTATTAGTAATTGAAGAAACTGGGATAGTTAAATGTAAGCTAGAATTTGTTATCTTATGTCAACTTAGTATCTGATGATATCAGTCAATTTGGGGCAGCCATTATGGTCTATGAAAAGGTAAATCACGAGGGACAGACTATAAGGAAAAGACAAAGAGAGAAAGAGAAACTCTCCATAAGAGGAGAGTGGAAGAGTGGAGAGTGGAAGAAAAAAGAGAGACAGAGATAGAGAGATTGAGACAGAGAGAAAGAGAGATAGAGTGAGAGAGAAAGAGAGACAGAAAGGCAGTGAGAGACAGAGACAGAGGGAAAAAGAATTTTTTATACCAGTTGAATTTCATTTACTTAGTTTCTTGTGAACGTTTACACTATTCCCTACCTTGTAACATTTCCTAATTATTTTCATCTCAAATTTAACATAATGAATATGTTCCTGCTTCTGAAAAATAAATGACCCCTGGTCAAAATATACAAATAAAATAAACCCTGCATTATTTTACTATTCCAGATGACACTTGAACAATGCAGGGGTTAGGAACACCAGCCCCCTCATAATCAAAAATGCATATATAAGTTTTGACTCTCTAAAGACTTAACTGTTAACAGCCTAGTATTGACTGGAAGCCTTACTTTAACAAAAAGCCAATCAACACATATTTTTCTGTTATATGTATTATACACCATAGTCTTACAATAGAGTAAACAAGAGAGAAGAATATGTTAAGAAAATCATAAAGGGAAAAAAAATTATAAGGAAGAAAAAATACATTTACAGTGACGTGCTGTATTTATTAAAAAAAAAAAAAAAGTTGCATGTAAGTGGGCCCATGTAGTTCAAACCTATGTTGTTCAAGGCTCAGATGTATTTTTTTTTAATATTACAATTGAAAGAAAAACCAAGGTTCAGTGAGGTTATGCAATGTGTTTCCATTTATCTTATAGAAATATTCTTTTGTAATCTTATTTTTTTTATAAATGGGTATTTTTATTGAAATACAATAAACACACAATAAAATACAGATTGTAACTATTCAACTTGATGAGGTGGGTGTATGAGTAGTTCATTCCTTTTGTTATTAATTAGTATTGCATTGTGTGTATATACTAAAATGTTTTATTTGGTTTTCTGTTGATGAAAATTTTTTTCATTTTTTGGCTTTTCTGGGTATAGACTCTATAAATATATCTTTTTGTGGCTATATTCTCATGTTTGTCTTTAATAAATGGGATTAGAACGATTATTTAAAAGAGGTTCCAGAATATTTATTCAAATTTGTTGTGCTGTTTAACATTCTCATCAACAATGTATGAGACTTGTGGTTGTTCCATATTGTCTCTAACACTTGATTTTGTAAGGTTTGGTTTTGTTTTTTCCCTTACAGGGATTATAAAATACAGTCTCATTTTCTTTTCTTTCTCTTTAAAAATTGTTTATTTATTTATTTTTTATTTTATTATTATTATTTTTTTATTTGAAGGAGAGAGAGAGCAAGCATAGGTTGGTGGAGGGGCAGAGGGAGAAGCAGAACCCTGCTGAGCAGGGAGCCCAAGACCCTGAGATCATGACCTGAGCCAAAGGCAGATGCCCAACCAATGAGCCAAGACGGTTAATAATAATTAGCTGCATTTCATGTACTTACTGATAATTTGTATATTTTATTTAGTAATATGGCTATTCAGTTGTTTTCCTTAAAAAAATTGGTTGTTTATCTTTTTCCTGATGATTTTTAGGATTTCCTTATGAACTCTGAATACTGGTCCTTTGTGAATATGTTCTGTGAGGTTGTTTTTTTTTTTTTAATTTTTTTTTCCAGTGTCTGCTTTGTCTAATACTTTTTTTAAACATATTTTTTGATGAGGGGAAATATTTAATTTTGAACATGTCCAATTTATTTCTTTTCTTTTATGATTTGTATGGGGTTTTTTTGACATGGGAAAAATAATTGTTTGCCTACTCTGAGGTTATCTTTTTCAAGAAATGTGGAAGGTCTGAGGTTTTATCCTACTTGCAAGCTAATAAATTAAAACACTACAGTTTTACAGAATCTAGTAGAATATTCAATACTCAGGTGTCCAGTACAAAGGATTTTATTAGTCAAGAAACAATGAACAGCATCAACATTCACATATTTTTGTCAAATTCCTTTGACCTCAAAATTCCATGAAGTGATAAAGATAGACCAAAATTGGAGTCTATAAGGCCAGAGGGTAGAGTTACAAAAGAGAAACTCTGAGCTTAGTAAATCTGAATCTTTTATAATGGGGAGTAAGCTTGTGAGCTCTTTGTTCCAGAGGGAGACATTATCTTAATTGTACTCATCAGTAAGCATAACTTTGTTCCTGAAGAGACATTTTCTTTATCTTCCAAGACTATAAGCAAGCCTCCCTTTTGTTCTGGAGGAGACACTACTTTTATCTTCTAAGACTGATTACTATAAAAATAACCTTTAAAAGGCAGTCCAAAACAAAGGGTCGTCCGAGTAGGGAATTGTGTTATAGTTCTATATGGTTTCTTTTTAAAAGCTTTAAGATTTTGGGTCCTGTATTCAGGTTTTATGACCCATCTCAAATTAAATTTTGTGTATGGAGTGAGAGAAGCATCATGTTTTTTTTGTTTTTTTAACATAGATACTCATTTGTTTCAAAAAAATGTCTAAACACTTTTTTCTCTTTATTGAATTGATTTGGTATCTTTTTCTAGATTCAACTCAGCATATATATTTGGGCCTATTTCCATCTTCTCTATTCTGAATTTATCGGTCTTTACATTGCCTTAGTTAATTGTAGGAAAAGATATGGTTTTAATAGAGTAGTTGTGTCATAATAGAATTGGCTTTCATTATTTGGATCATTTTCTAAGTCAAATGATGATTCTGCTAGCTATGACTTGAATAATCTGATCTCCGTACCTATTTATCTCCCTGGATTTTACTTTCCATATAAAGGCTAGAATGATCCTTTTAAAATGAACGTGAGACCAGATCATTCCTTCTCCAATCTTCCTACTGATTATTGATTAATTCAGAACTAAATTACAAGTCTTCACAATGGCCTAAGAGCGTTAGGTTTTCTGGAACCTTGCTTTCATTTTGGATCCCTCTTCTGCCACTCAATCCTCTCTTACTTTACTGCAGCTACTCTGGTTTCTGCTGTGTTCCTTTGAATTGGAATCAGGTTCCTGCCTCAGGGCTCTCCACAGGGCTTACTTCTTCACTTCCAATAGTTCTCTGCTCAAATGTTTTCTTAGCTGTGAGACTACCCTATTAAACTTGAAACATCACCCAACTGCCCTGTATTGCCTCTCCCTCTTCTCATACATAATTACTATCTGACGTATTTCTTATTTCTTTTTTTGTTTGTTTCCTCCCAGTAGAACACAAAGACCACAAGGACAGAAATTTCATCTCATTTGTTTATTTCTAGATATATATGCCTAAAATACGTACTAGACTATTATAGGTAATCAATAACATATATTGAATAATTTAATAAATTATCTCTCATATAACTTGTACCTAATCCCAGCAATATTTTAGTATTTTTTGTCATTTACTTGTTTTTTTAAGATTTTATTTATTTATTTGACAGACAGAGAACATAAGTAGGCAGAGAGAGGCAGGCAGAAGAGAGAGGGGGAAGCAGGCTCACAGCTGAGCAGAAAGTCCAATGCAGGGCTCGATCCTGGGACCCTGAGATCATGACCTGCACTGAAAGCAGAGGCTTAACCCACTGAGCCACCCAGGCGCCCTTATTTTTTGTCATTTTTTGTCTTAAGTGTGTTGTAATAGAACAAGCTTTCATTATATCTCATCACTTCATTATGGTAATAAACCTCAGAGGTTACATGACATGCCAAAGACATTTGTCTTATAAGATCACAAAGAGTCACATCAGACTTGATTTTCAGTGTTTTCCTCATTAAATATTCTTCTCTAGGGAAATGTGTGTGTGTGTGTTGAGAGTGTAAATGCAGATTTTCTAAAAAAGGACAAACTCTTATTTCTGGATCACAAGGTTTTCTTTGTCATCACAATACCCAATGTACTAATTTAGCACATATAAGATATCTATAATTAAAGAATTTCATCATGTACTCATTTAACTTTAACAAAATTTTATTTGTCATTGATTTTGAAAAGAAAAGGGATGGGAATGCCCCCAAAGAGTATAATATAAATCAGATTTTTCTTTATGATAATTAAGAAAAATACTTTCTTCTTTGTTTTTCTCTTTTTGTGGAGGATCACACATCTTCATATTCCTAAGTGAAAAATGTAGACTATGAAAGCAGATGTCCTTTACATTCACTTAGGAGAGAAATAAAATATTCTAAGTAGATCACTCTCAGATAAATAGAATTAATTCTACCTGATTGTACAGAAAGAAGAGAGTTATTTCAGAAAATGACATACAATTAATTACTTTAAAAGGCTGCAAAATGCAATAATGAAATCACAATGTTGAAAGCCCAGTCGTGACTGTAATATCAATGAAAAGAGTCAGAATTCCCAGGACATTTAGGACGACTGGGAGTAGAGCAAAATAAGTTTACTTCAAATTTGTAAAACACATCCCCTTCCGTTCCTTTCCCTTCCTTCCGTTCTTGAAACTGAAATTTAATTTTATTCAAACTACTTAGATGAGATTTTATGAAACTACTGAGATTTTCAGATTTACTACCCAATATTTCATTTGCATAACTAGTAGGTAAGTAAACTTTAACCTGATTAGAACTTAAAAAAAAAATCATATCGTTCCCCTGTTCAAATTCTACAGTCACCTCAAATACATAAAATCACAACTCTTGTATATTTTTTTATCACACTTCCCTGCTTGATTCCAACTTTGTGCACTCCTCAGAGTCTTGACTTCCTGCTTCTCCCCATGCTCACTCTTCTCTCTCCAGTGTCTAGTCTCCTTTCTGCTTCTCAGGCACACTAAGTTCAAGAGTTCTGTCCATTAACCTTTGCTCAGAATTCTTTTTCTTTCAAGTTTTTGTTTTTTCGGTACTCTGGTCTTCATTTCATACAGTGGTCCGATGCTACTTCCTATGATAAATCTTCCCTGATTTTTTTAAAATAGTTCAAATCTTCCCACTCCCATCACTTTCTCCATTTTTCAGAATTTGTTACCTTTCTCCTCAGCATATCTTACTAAAACACTGTCCTTTTTTTATTCACTTACTTGTCTGTTGTCCGTCTCTCACTCAAATTTAACGTCTTAGCACATAGAGTCATATCTACGGTACCTAGGAGTGTACTGAAGCTGATTTATGAAGCACATATTATGTAGCTCTTGAATATATGACTAAAATACCGGACTGGAAATTTTAGTGCTAGATTCATAGTTTTCACGTTCAAAATATACATGGAAAATAAATTAATAAATTTAAAAGGAAGCTATTTCAAAGTTAAAGGAGGTAAAGCTAGACAAATTCCAAAGTCGTAATAGAATTATTTAGATATTTGCTAGGAAGTGACATGGTACTAAGTTTTCCCATAGCATTGCTAACTTGGATGTTTAAATTCAGGTTTGTTCAAATACATGTATTTTCAAATTCATGGATTAAAAAAATCTTTCATATTAATTAACTACTGAAGATATCTTCATGTATTAAGCTTTCTAAAATATGTTACTATTTACTTATTTAATGAAGGTGGACAATCTCACTTGACAATATATAAGAGGCCCCTAAGATTTAGGTTATCATATTTATGACCCTCCTCTTACTTCTGTGGTTCAGGTAAAACTATCATAACTAGCTAAAATGTCTTCAGTAAGAAAAAAAAAAAATCTAAAAAAATAAACAGTGAAATTTTTAAGTAGGCAAAAAGTAAGAACAAGAATTATCTCAGGAATTCACACAAAATGTCCTCCAGATTAGTCTCAGAAATTGCCTTTTTTACTTTACTTTATTGATTTGGCTAAATTTTATAAGCAAACTTTCTATTACACCCATTTTTTATTGATTATAGCAAGTAAATTTATGTTGAATGGTTCTTTGAAGAAACTTTGTCTGGAGCAGACAGCATGCTATTTTTCTACCTGTAAGCCAGGATAATTTTGCTTGTGTTGCAGAACCAGGTTGAAATATACTTTCAGATAAAATTAAATAAGTAAGATGATAGATTTAATATAAAGTGAACGAATACAGATGCATACATCTCTAGATGAAATCATCAAAAACATGTAGGAATCTCTTATATTTTGTAAGCTTCTATAAGTAACAAATACAAGCTTAAAAAATAAAATATTCACTCTTAATTTATATATATATGAATATGAAGTAAAATATTCACTTTTAATTATTTTAAATGTATTATTATATATTATATATACACATATATATTAGTAGGAAATTTTGTTAGGACCTGTTATCATACAACAATCATGATACTTAAATTATTTGCTCTAAGATATATCATGTGGTTAGTAATATAGAGTTATAATCTAATTAAAATTGATACACCATTCATAGAGAGGGAAAAAAAGAACAGGAAAATAAACTAAGAAAAACATTTTGATCTAAAATGCTGTAAATTTTTTTGGCTAAAAAATTGTTTTCAGTAATTTAAAGGCACTAACTGTATTTTGTAGATATCTGGATAGATATTTTAATGTCATACTCAAGCTAAAAGAAATCACATTTGAATGTAGAGCAAGTCTTTGTTATAGAGAAGAATTTAACATGCTGTAAGTAGCCTCCATTTAAGCTCTTCTGACCCTTTGATTTGGAATTTCTTCTACTATTGCCTCTTGTCACATCTAGGATGGAAAATTTTCCGACTGTACAGGTGGGCTGAATGCTGATGATATGATTGGGGAGGATTATTTTTTAAGATTTTATTATTTATTTGAGAGAGACAGAGCAAGCAGGGGAGGAGCAGAGGGAGAGGACAAGCAGACGTAGTGCGGAACCCTTAGCAGGGCTCAATCCCACAGCCCTGAGATCGTGACCTGAGACAAAATCAAGAGTCAGAGACTTAACTAACTGAGCCACCCAAGTGTCTCTGGTTTTTACTGTAATCAGTAGGCATGGGAACCATGACATAGGAGGATTTGTTTGTTTTATAATAAATGATTTATGCAGGCCTTTTTTTATAATTAATACTTTGATAACCCTTTCTAAAATGATTTATATTATGGATAAATTTTCAGTGGAATTAGAATCCATACCCTGATTATAAGCAATGGGTTGTCGTAAAATTTTACTTTTATTCTCAAAGAGTCATGTAAGAAAAAAAAAAAAACGGATGCATACTTTTTTTGTATATGAAAATTTCATGAGCAATTAGAAAACACTACAAATAAAATTTAAATTAGATACTAGATTGTTTAGTTCTGAAAATTGGAGAGCAGAGAGGGGTTTTTTATAATATACATTTTTGAAGCTACGGAAAACCTGTTTTACATTATTTTTTTCATTTTATTTTCTTTACTAGTTCATAATATATTTTGCTTTTGTTGTTAAGCTCAGTTGTGAGAAAGTATCAGCAAAAGCTAGTGTTCAGAAAATTCCTTCACGTAATTCATTTCACTTAATATATTAAACAACATCTCCTTTCCATGCTTTCTAGAATATACTTTTATAAATCCTATTTCCCAGATACCCCAAGAAAGAATCACTGTTCTACCATATGCCATTCTGAATTGTCTATCATATCATATTAGCAATAATAGGACGTTACTAAGTGAACCAAATATTGGACCTGAAATTTTTGACAGGGTAAATACAGGGCTGTCATCTTAAATACGTGGGCACTCAGGATTCAGCGAAGTATTCAGGCTATAGAAACCACATGCAGTTACGTACGTAGCCACAGTCCACAATGCCAGGAGATGAGAGATCTATTGATTTTTTAGTTACAACACTGCAAGAATGCCTGCATTTTCTTCCTAGGTAGGATTTAGTACTTTCTTTTCTTGGGATCAATACTTCCTTTGATGTTCATTCTCTTTAATAGTTATGAGATAGTGAAAAACAAGGTAGTATATAATAAAACTCTAACCTAAGAGGGGGGAAATGGTAATTATGATAAAGGACAAACATCAATGTTGATTATCACTGTTGTTTCAGGGATCCTTTGGGGAAATTTAAAATGTTTATAAACCTATAACATCATTCTAACATTTGTCCACTTTGTGACTCCTTACCACTTTTTTCACATTGTTAGTATAGAAACTTTTGTTAATTTACACCCAGTTTTGTATAGGACTGTCTCCCTGCTACCTCATAAGTTCCCTAACTGAGCCAAGACCTTAATTTTTTCAATAGTTCAAGTTTCAATCCCAGAAGCTATTACATGCAAGGTGCTCAATGGGTTTGTTGAATGAATTATTAAAATAATAGATGTTGTGGATGTTTGCTGCATACCTCTTTTCTTTTCTTTAGCAATTGAAACACATTGATTTACTGTCACAGGAATCAGAATAGGAGTATCTGAAAGGAACAGGTATTCAAGAAACAGGGAATTGGTTTAAACATTGTATAAGATACTTAAAACTTAAGTTTTCCTGTATGGATGATATATTAACAGAGAGAATACTTGAAATCATCCACTGGTATTTTCCTACCACAAGAGGCTTTTCTCCTGTAGACACTGGCATATCTTTGATGATTGTTTGCAGATACTATCTTTCTGGATTGATTCATGTACACTCTACTGCAGCAGCCACGAACACATGTTTGCTTATTATCAGATATAATATACACAATGATAATGATTTATTGTCAGTCAAAATAAAATACCAATAGCAGTTATAATCTATTTTAAAATAATGAAGTTCGAAGTTCAGGGTAGGATTACCTATAAAAGGTGCCACTTCCTACTTTCATTAGTGCTAATAATAGAGGTTATTTTTTGACTGTGAAGTAAAGAAAATATAGATCTGGGTAAACCAGATTGGGGTCCTGAGTTTGGATTTATGGGTCAGCCATGTTGAGATGGTAACGCATGTGCAAAGATTTGAAAGAGATAAGAGAGTTAACCACAGGGTTATATGGAGGAAGAACATCTCAGCAGAGAGAATAGCTACAGTGAATGATCAGAGGTAAAACAGGTATTGGCATGATCAAGGAACAGGAAGAGGAAGATGGTCCGGTTGGAATAGGACAGAAGTTATGGGAGGAAGGAGATTTGGACCTTGGAGAAGTTACAGAAGATTGGTTTGGTATTACTGTGAGTCAACTCAAGAGAGGGTTTTGGGTGAAGGCTTTATGAAACTCTTATGGGAACTCCAGGAACCAGAAGTTAGAGTACCCCAGGCAAGTACAAAGCTATGAATAGCTACATTGAAATGCTTATAGGCTTTTTCTCTCTACCTGGGATTGCCCCAACTCCAAGCTGGCATAGCCCAGCCTGGTTTGTGGCTCCTCCCTTGGGGAGGAAAAAGGAAAGTGGAGTGTGTGCCCAGTATTGCTCTTTGGAAGGCTATCCAAGGAACCGTTTGTGCCTCATCTGGCTTGAAGTGTTAATGTACAGTCTATTTTATGTACAGTCTATTGTATGTACAGGCTATTTGGGGGCTGCTGAGAGCTAAGGAGAGCACGAGCAGCTGGTGGCACAGGTGGGTCTGCTACAGAGGTTTGCACAGTCCAGCATGACTGGGAGGAGGCACTCAACTTGTGGCTTTCCCCACCTGACAGAGAGAGAAGAGGGGAGCATGTGTCCAGAGTTCTGACATTTTAGAGAGCTGTGGGAGGGACTGGTTTAAATAGCAGCTTGTTAATGTGCTCCATTTATAGAAGAACACACGGGGCTTGTCCCTCTTTTTGAGCTAGAGAATGAGAATATAACTTTTTTAGGAGTTTATGATTACAAAAAAAGAGTTATTTATACCAGTTTGTCTCACAGAGTTCTTCACTAACTTTGCCATATTTGGTATTTAACAGTCATATAAATTTACAAAACTATATATTACTTTATTTCATCAGTTAATATTTTAAATTGAAAGCCATTTAATTTCTATGAGTATAAATCCAATTCTTATAAATATGGATATATTTCAAATATATATTATAATTATTTCTATTTTTGATCTTAAACATAAATAACCACAAAGAAAGATTCCATCTCTTCTCACCTATTATGATTTGTTAGGGTATTTTCACAAATAGAATCTGAAAATTAATACTTTCTACTGAAATAATTCAATGTATGACAATTATACATAGTATAATTATACATAGTATAATTATTAGGTAAGTCTAGATCATCATGATTACAGTCCATTAAAAGGTTCATAAAATATCATTACAAAACAGAACAGACTGTGAACACATTCATAATGACATCAAAACCTTGATACTGAACTGTGGGTATGCACAGTTCATACCTACTTTAATTGAAATTTGCTATAAAAATGGTTATTTTTAAAGTTTTACTCATTATGAATTTCCCTCCCCACCCTTTCCTTTCTCTTCCCTTCCCTTCCCTCCCCTCACCTCTCCTCCCCTTTCCTTTTTGCTTTCCTCTTTCTTCCCCCTTTCCTCTCTCCTCTCCTCTTCTCTCCTCTCCTCTTCTCTCCTCTCCTCTCCTCTCCTCTCCTCTCCTCTCCTTTCCTTCT
>NW_019154086.1:79406955-79498517 GCF_002288905.1 Enhydra lutris kenyoni | reverse complement strand
CTTTCCTTTCCTTTCCTTTCCTTTCCTTTCCTTTCCTTTCCTTTCCTTTCCTCTCCTTTCCTTACCTTTCCTTTCCTTTGTAGTAAGAGATTTATGGTATCCTCACAGGGTCCTTTTAGTTTTCCCTAAGATATAAAACCAGAATATCAGACTTGTCCCTCAATAATTTTGCTCACAAATGCAAGTCATATGGGAAACAATATCCCCATAGACTGGCATCGAAAGTAAGGGAGTCACTTCCTATACAGAAAGGCCAGTTGTACATAAAGGACATGTTTCTGGGAAAGAGAGCCAAAGCAAAGAGAAACCTAATTTGGGTAGGAGAAGAGAAAAATGTCTAGACTTTAGATAGAAAGAAGAGTACAGACTCTTCTTATGAGAAACAAAAAGAGACACTGAAGTGCCTCAGTTGGCCAGACACCCCTAGGATGAAGTGGAATAAGGATTGTTTAATTTAGGTTTAGGAGAGCTGGACAGATTTCTCTCATCAAGCTTGAAGGACAAGGAAAGAAAAAAATTTCCACTTGCCTTTGCCTCCCCAACCCTTCTTTCCCAGTCCTAGTCTCCTACATGCATATAGCTTTGCCTCTAAAAATTCTACACAAATAGGAAACATAAAAGAACAGGGGCAGTCTAGCACTCTGGAACTCTTCATTTTTTCAAGTGACCCTCTCTCTAGCTTGAAGTGAGTGAGCAGAGATGGTGGCCAGCAGCAAGGTACTAGGAGAGAGCTATTGGGGTTCATTTTGGTTTAGTAGTAGTTCTTGGTTCAGTAATTTTGTGACTTTTTCCTTAGAGTTTTTACCTCCATAGAAGTAAATTATTTCTTAATACCTTAGCTAAGTCAGTTCCTAAATTGAGGCTGCCTTTAATATGCTAATGATACATATCAGGAACCATGCATGCTGGAGGCAGTTCCTAAACAATTAAGAATGATCAGTCCTTAAGGATAAAAGTGTGTGTAGATAATATATTTGATGGTGCACCTCTCTGGCATTAGCAGCAGTCAAATGTATCCTCCCATAGAGAATATTTGTCATTTATATTTTTACTTTGTTAGTATGGTATCAAAATCTATGTACTTGGCTTTAAATATACTATCCTCTGATTTTTTGTTATATTTTTCATTTTCTATTATCCTTAAGCAACTATGTTTCAGTTCTTCCCACATTCACTCACTATGTGGGCTCCAAGATGCACAGATTTTTGTCTGCCTTGTTTAACATTGTATTCTTAGGACCACTGCTTGCACATAGGAGGTATTAAATATTTTTAATAAAGTAAATGAATAGGTAGATAAATGGATATTGTTTTTGCAAATAACTAATTTGGTATTAACATTTATCAAAAATGACATGCTATGAGAATAAAAAGAATCTTTAGGTTTGTCATCAAAGCTAAGGTGTTATCCAGTTAGTTACCATCCAGTTATCTTCTCTGTATAAACATTTTATACAGCACAATTTAGAATATTGGGTATTTTTCTTAAATATGCTTATAAAATTAAGTGATGCAAGGGATATTAACGTTATGAAATGATATATATATATACACACACATATATGTATATATATCATATATATATATATATATATATACACATTTAAGCACAATATTAATGGAGCATAGGTAGTAGTGGAAGAAGTAAGGAAAGCACAAAAACATTTTTTGGTTTTAATAACGTGATCCTCATAGATTGAAATTCTTGACTCTTTTCCCCAGACAAATGACTTCAGCAGCTAAAAAAAAGGGCAATGGCTAGTTTACAGGCTATACACATACTACATTTTGAAATCATTTCTTGCAAAGATCTCTGACATCCGAATTCCTCTGAAATACAACTCTTAAGTTGTTTTATACCACTTCTTCTGAATTGGCATAATGTATTTACTAACATTACTTAAGGGTTGTGTTTAATGGAAGTCAGTATGAAACAATGGTAAAGAATGTGGACTCTGAAGCCAGAAAACCTGCACTCAAACCAGGTCTCAGCTAGCAGACTATGAGCAAATTATTTAGTCTCTTTGAGCCTCATCTGTAAATAGGGATAATAATAAAGTTATGAATATTAAAATAAAATAATACACATAGAGTCCCAGAACCATGCTCAGCACTTGAGAATTACTCACTAATACTATAATTTATTAGTATATTAAGTATAGTATATTAAGAAACTATATGGAGGATATGGCGTGGAGAGAGATAGTATAATAATACAATGTCTGATGTCCTGTGGACAGCAACTAGGATAAAAGTATCTACGAGTGACTACTGGAAAAGTTGACATCACAGTGTCTATATCAGTTCATGGTGCTGTATTCTTTTCCTATCCAGTGGAAGAGTATATTAGTCTTTTAGATCACTTTCAGGAGTAGTGCCCATACCCTTAGCTGATGACATAGTTTCTTACTCATCTTTCAGATAATTTGGCATTTTTTTTAATTGATACAACTTCTGAGTTTTACAATTGGAAGTTGGAGTGTTTTGTACTTAATTGTATTCTACTGAGGTAATATTATTTTTCTCAGCCTGAGTCTATGGGATTAAAGACCTTGAGTATAAAGATGACACCAAAACCTCCCAATACAAATTGATATTAGCTTTGACCCCCAAACAGCAACACTGGATAAAGTACTTCATCCCTGCACCTCCTCTATTATCATTTTCCTGATGAAGTGTTGAGATCAGGTCATCTCTAGATGCATTGTGTGTCCTATGGCCCACTTTTACTTCCATTATTTTCTGTTTAACTTGATATCTTCAATCCCTTTCCTCTTCTGATATTATTAGAAGGAAAAAAGGACCCTAAGCCTTAGAGCTTTATACATGTGGCTAAAAGAAGAGCTTTTGCAAAGACGAGAGACATCTACGATGAAAAGTTAACTTTTTGATCAACAAAAAGTGAGTGTTGCTATGAGAGGGAAAAAAAAAAGTCAGATTTTTTAAAAAGAGCCTCATAACATAAATGTGTAAAAAAAAAGGGCATGGAATATGAAATATGATATTTATGAGACTGTAGAGAGAGTGTTTTCAAGTTTCTGCACAGCAGTGCTTTCTGAACAAAACTAAAACAGAAACATGGAAAATGAATTAAAGAACAGGACTTTACCTGGAAGATGATTGAATAAATACTAAGGAATTTTACATTAGTGGAGGTGTGTTTTTAAATGTCAATGAGGGATAAAACCCAGAACCACGGAAACATTCTAGCAGTTAAAACATTCAAACACTTGTCTTATCTTTCCCCAGAGGCATTTATTTACATTCCAAAGCATAAAAAGCCAGGATCCTTACCCATCTTTTCTGAAAGATATTTTTTTTTTCTGTCAGGAAGACTGAGTTTCTCTTCCTCCCTCAGAGGGAGATTGGGACAAAGTGTATAGAAACTCATATAATCCATATTTTTAAAGTTCTTCCCTTTCAATTTAAACCTCTTTATATAATCAGGCCTGATCACCTAGCAATCTTCATTTTGCCACAGAAAGAAGAAAGAATGGGAGAAAAGGAATCCATGTGGTTATAAATCAAGTGTTTACATTTAGGATAACATGAATATATATGAGTATTAAAAACTAATCAGTACAATGGAGTTGAAATGGAAGAAGACCAAAGCCTTTATTTGCAAATTATTTCTCACAAATTATTGATGACATCAGAGCTGTTTGCATTGTTGTCCCTTAGGTTGACCTATATTCATTTTTTAAAAGCTGTTAAGTATTTTGCTCATGGGGAAAAAACATGGGGACAAGCTGAGTGGAAGTAGCTAAAGGAAAACTTTTGTTATTTAAAATGTAAGTCAGGGATTATTTAGGGAAAGATTAGTTCTATTCTGGTCCTTTGCTTGAAAGAAAAGAATTCTACATCCTCTTCCTCACTCAAGTCTTGGCAATATAAATTTTAAAACTATGTTAAGTGACTTGGTCATTTATTTCCATATTTCTGGTCTGCAAATTTTTTTTTCTCAGCTTTGATCATAAAGAACTTTTCTTTTAGTATGCCATGCTTTCAATGTTGTGTCTAACTTGATTTTTCTTCATCTCTCTGTCTTATACCATTCTTAAGCTTAAGAAATTTAGGAGAACTAAAGGGAATAAGCTACCTGATCTTCTTTCATCCATGTAATTTCTCCTTTTTTTATAAAATAGAATAGAACAGGAAGTTATCACCCTCCTCCAACACCCATGTAATACCTGATTATGAAAGACATTCATTCTACTAAGCTCTCCTCTGTTTATTGTGATTAATTCAGACAGCTTTCAGAGACAGACACTGCATGTTACATTTTTTATGAAATAGAGGGAAAATCTTTGTTATATGAAGATCTACATTTATGGGTCTTCTAACAGAGATTGAATTGTGGTAGTTTTTCCTTCTCCATAGCTGATGAGTCTACATTGTAAACAGTTGGGTTCTCAGATAAGACACAAAATTCACTGACATTTTTAATTCATTGAAAGTAAATATTTTCACAAAATATTTAAGATAGAAGTACTTGTTGATAACTTTTAACAGCTGGATGTTTACTGATTTTCGTATCAATATAAGGTTTATATGCAAGGAAGTGGAGGGAAAGAGGAGAAATGAAAGTAAGGAAAATGAAGAGACAAAAAAAGGAAATTAAAAATAAGAAGATAGAGACATAGAGAGTAGAAAATGGGAAATATTACATCAAAATATTGGTTTGAACAAGATGATGTTCTTTTAGTTTTCCTTCATCATGTTTTCAGTAACATTCAAATTTATGATACTTGATGACATTACATATTGATACAGAAGGGGAGTTTTAGTGATAATACATGATTATTTAGTTAATATTAATTGAGAATTTACCATGTTACAGATACCCTCTTTCTTTAAGTGGATCAAATTACTTATTTTACCAATATCCTGTGAGGTTATGTGCTGTTTTATCTTCACCTTAAGGAATAAAAAACTGAAGGCTAGAATTTTAAAACTATTTGTGAAGGTCACAAATCTGACAAAAGTGGCAAAGCTGGAATTTAAATCCATGCTCTCTTTTTGCTAGAATCTGGACTTCTAAATACTTTGTGAAACAGGATTTTTATGTAATTTTTTCGAGCATACTAACACCATATTCAGGTAGAATTTTCCATTAAAACTAAGGACTAAGGGGTGCCTGGGTGGCTCAGTCATAAAGTGTCTACCTTCGGCTCTGGTCATGACCCCAGAGTCCTGATGGAGCCCCTCATCAGGCCCTCTGCTCAGTGGGGATTCTGCTTCTCCCTCTCCCACTCCTCCTGTTTGTGTTCCCTCTCTCTCTGTGTCAAATAAATAAAATCTTAAAAACAAAAAAAACAAAACAAAAAAACTAAGGACAAAGTAAATTTTGATGGCACCAGCAGTACATGCCAAAAGAAATGATAAAAACCTAATGTCATGTTTAAATCTCCTTGCCAATATCAAGTGTATAAATTGTGGGGAACTTGAAAATTTTGTTTTGTTTTTTAAGTGGAGTTTTAGCAAGAGCTAAATTTTGTTGTGGGCATGGGTTTGCTTTTCTTATATTCAAATCAAGAGCAAGAAGCCATATGGAGAAAAATCGGGATGTTTCAAAATTGCCCTCTGCAATTTAGGACTGGGGTTGAATTCATGTCTGACAACACTACAGAGCAGAGAAATCTTCATGCTCAGAGTTTTTCTAAAATGCACGAGAAGTTGAGGATTCTACATACTACAGAGGCTGTGTGTATATCCCTCAGTTCTTCAAGAGTGCAGCTTCAGAGAAAAACGAACCTCAGCAAAAAGAAGCCTCATCTGACTTAGATGAGAAGCTTAGTGTAAAACAAGAAAACGCTACCAGCCATAATAGACAATGGAACACCAAATGAGAGATCCCAGCGATAGAGAAAATCACAAACAAGTATGATTATTCATCTAGCTTTGAAAACACAATCACATCTAGTGATTATGGTACTGGACCATTGCAATTTTAAACAAGTTGGAACTTTTTGCCATCTTTCTGTCCCTGCTCCTATGAAAGTTTTATCCTCCTGAGACCTTTTTTATCCTGGAGAGATACGAAATAGAGGTTGGAAAACCAAGAAATGAGCATATAGATATGAAAAGTGGAAAGAAAAAAAGAATTCAAACCTCACACACCACCACCTCACTATACACAGTAAGACTTAACAAGTCTGGTTTAAGGTAGTAGGAAAGTTTCACCTTGAAATGAAGTTTAAGTTTTTAAGGATTTTATAGGAATGGACAAAATAATTATTTTTAAATAACTTTTAATAGATTTTATAGTTATAACATTTTTAGCAAAATTGGGTGTAGTATACGGACAGTTCCCATAAATGACCCACTCCCACATATACACAACATCCCCCACTATCAACATCCCACACTAGAATGGTACATTTACTACATCAGTGAACGTGTTTAACACATCAATATCACCAAAAGTCCATAATTTGCATTAGTGTTCTTAGTTTTGTACATTCTCTGAGTTTTGACAAATGTATAATGACATGTGGTAACCATGATAGTAGCATACAGAGTAGTTTTGTTGCCCTAAAAATGCTCAGTGTCCTGCCTATTTATCCCTTTCTCCTCCCAACCCTTAGCAACAACTAATCCTTTCATTGCCATAGTTTTTCCTTCTCCAGAATGTCACATAATTAGAATAGTATGTAACATTTTATTTACTTATTTATTTTAAATTTTTTTAAAGATTTTATTTATTTATATGACAGAGATCACAAGTAGTTAGAGAGACAGGCAGAGAGAGGGGGCAGGGAAGCAAGCTCTCTGCTCAGCAGAGAGCCCAACGCGGGGCTCGATCCCAGGACCTGAGATCATGACCTGAGCTGAAGGCAGAGGCTTAACCCACTGAGCCACCCAGGCGCCCCAGAATGTAACATTTTAGATAGACTTCTTTTAGTTAATAATATGCATTTAATTTTATTTCATGTCTTTCATGGCTTGATAGCTTATTTCATATTAGTGCTGAATAATACTCCGATGTTTGCATATAGTATAGCTTATTCACCTACCAAAGGACATCTTGGTTACTTCTAAATTTTGGAAATTATGATTAAACCTGCTATAAATATTCAAGTATAAATATTCTTGTACTTGTATCCATTCAACTTTTTGTATGGATATAAGGATATATATTTCAGTTCATGTGGGTAAATACCAAGGAGTACAATTGCTGGATTTTATGGAAAGAGGATATTGAATTATGTAAGAAACTTTCAAACTGTCTTTCAAAATGGCTGTACCATTTACGATTCCCACCAGCAATGAATGAAAGCTCCTGTTGCCCCACATCCTTGTCAGACTTTGGTATTGTTAGTGTTTTTGGAGACATATTTATCACTGATCAGAAGACATTGTATCACAAGGAAGTGACTAGTAACTCAATAGTCCTCACCAAAATTTCTTCTGGAATTATTAAAAAAAATTAGTTCTACAAATTAATATAAATGGGAAAGGAGAGATCATAATCCCTATATATTATATTTCAAGGGTAGTGCTTATACATTATATTACAAAATTAAGATATTTCTACTATACATATTTCAAATTGCTTTAAATTTAATACAATAAGTTTATGTATGTTTTAATGGAGACTTTCAGGCTGAATTCAGCCTGCCATTTCATGGGGACATCTAAAAGTATTTGCCTAAGGTGGTCTTAAGAATATTTGTTTAATTCTTTGATTTAAAATTTACTAAGTAGCTTACCAGAATATGCCAGGAGACAAATATATGAATAAAACGTGCCTTTTGTCCTTAAATAATATATTAGCCAAAGTTGTTTTGGTTAAATGTGACAGAAACACCACTCATACTACTTAAACAATAATGGGAATTCATTGCTCAAATAACTGGAATCCAGTAGTAGAGCTTACTTTAGGGCTTCAGCGTTCTTTTTTATACCTTTCTCTATTTCTGTCTCTTTTTCTCATTATCCGTTTCCCTCAGAATTTATCATCTCCTTGTGTATTGTCCTAATCACCTTTTGCCTCCATGCAAATGAATTCCATCAGAATGGTAAAAGTGACAGTATTGTAGCAAAAAGTCTAGAAATACATCATTTCTATTTATAATCCCAGAGAAAGAGGGAGCTTTTCTTTCTTTTAGCATGTCCTTAAAAATCAGATTGGACTGGCTTGGTTTTACGCTTATCACTGTTGCTTTTTGTGGAATATTGTATCTACAGCTAGAAAATGAGATCTATGTTAAAGGGTGCAATGATTATACCCGTCCAGATAATTAAAAGAACTCACAAGTCTCTATAAGGCATATTTACATGAAGCTTTAATCAAGACAAGGATATGGTATGTTAAGAGGAACAAGTGAGAATCATGGCCTTGAAGATCTGGGTGTAGCTACCTAGGAAGGACCCTTTTACAATTGCACAGAAAATGCTTGTCTCTAAATTATGCATCACCAAAATACATACAAGGCATCTTGGTTTAAGGAGACATTGCACAAACATTTCCAGTAGTGTCTTTTATCTCCCACTGATTAGGTAGCTAAGCCAGACTGTGTAATCAGTTAAAACAGGAATAAATCATAAATCTATACATCCCCAAAAATGTAAAGAAAACTGACTCTGAGGTTCGCCAGAGAAGTTCTCAATTTTAAGCAGCAGATTACAGATTATTACCTAACTACCTAATTATTTTTATATTGGCCAACAGTCAGTACTAGACTTCCAAATGTCCCCAAAGAGAAGCATAGACTTTTCCCAGTTCAACTTAAAGATAACTATTTTACATAAAGTGTGTGTTACAGAGTATGAGGTAGATATTTTTTCTTATGGTTGGGAAATCTGAACAATATATATGCTATCCAGAAAAAGAAAAAAGGAGGGGGAATTGAAGATCCAGAATAGAAAAAGCAGTTATTTCATTAACAAAGTATAAGAAGAAAATGGGATTAAAAAGAGAGGTGATATGATTTACTTGAAAAAAATAGAATAGATGACTTTAAGATAGAAAGGAGATAAGAGTTGATATAGATAAGCAGTAAAAGATATCTAACCCCTTTCAGCAGGGCGGGCGGGGGGGGGGGGGGATTACAAGCAAAATGGCAAATTTGTGCAAAACACCTGTCATTCTGAGTGTGTAACCAGAGAAGTTCAGTTTAGAAGACAGAAGGGAAATATATTTTATCTTTTGTTGTATTCTAGAATGGTTGTCTTCGCTTTGCTTTAGAGGAGTCTGAGTGGTGAGTAGATGGAACTGTCTTTGAAAAAGTCTCTATCTGATTCAATCTACATTTGTAGACTGGGATATAGATGTTTATCCATCATGTTTGAAGATAAGAATGATAGGCTAAGTGATAGATGGGCCTGAGTCAACACTCTGTCCTCTAACAAGTACAGAACGTAGGGGACTCAGAAGTTCTGGCTTTTTCCAGTGAAAGAACATGGAGGTGATCAGACTACAATGGACTAGCAGAGATGTGGGGTTAGAAAGAAAAGGCAGAGGCTGAGACCAGTGGAAATGGCAGGAATATTCAGAGCAGTGACTAACCATGAAACTGACTGGTCTACTTACTCTAAGGAAGAGACCACCAAGGACACAGAGAACAGCACATGACTTCTGCAGGTCTGAGGTACAAAAATAGCACCTTCAAACAACCAGATGCCATCTTGGGGAAAAGAAAAAGAATAGTGCTAATCTGAAAGACTCGTCATTTATTTATAAATAAAGTCATATAAAGACATGATTTAATAGGGTACCAGAACTGTTAACTAAATAGTTAAAATGAAAATAGAAGGAAAACTGTTTGAACCAGGAAAGTCTGAAAGAGCATTATTTAGCAAGAATAAGATACTTTGAACAATGGGGTAGGAGAGAAGATCCTGTGTCTTATCTGAATGATTGAGCTTTATGCTAATTTTATCATGTCCCCCATTATTTATAAAAACAAAGTTCTCATTTTCAAATTTGGTAATGTTCTTTACTATCCTGTAACCTCCTATGATTGCTTTTAAAATCTTTTATTGTCATTTTGAGTAAATTGGTAACCAAGTACTATTTCTTCATGACCTATAGTCCCATCTGTAGTGGGTTAAATAATGACTCCAAAAGTTCGTGTCCAACTGGATCTTCAGAATGTGACTTTATTTGGAAAAAAGGTCTTTGCAAATATAATTAGTTAGAGGAGGTCATATTGAACTGGGATTGGCCTTAAATGCAATTACCTGTATCCTTAAAAAGAGGAGATGATACACAGAGATACATATAGGTCATGTGAAAATTGAGGCAGAGACTGGAGTGAATTGTCTATAAGCTAAAGAAGGTCATAGATTGTAAGGAGCAATGAGGAGCTAGGAAGAGACAAAAGTACTCCTTCCTAGAAGCCTTCAGAGATAGCATGGTCTTGTCACCTTGATTACAGGGATGGATGAGAAATAGCTTAGACTTTTGTTCTGAGAACCTGCTTACTACAAAAGACTCCCCACATATTATGGGAACTTATTACCTGTACCTTGTCTTCACCCAACCTCATTGGTCTCCTAAGATTTCTATCCAAACGTCCTCATTTTATTTGCTTCTGTGAAAGCCCAGACCCTATTCCTCTTTACTGAAATCTTTCTAATTAATAGTCTCTCTAGTGTGAAAGCCTAAATAAAATTATTTAATTATCCAGTATGTTTTTGTTTCTCATAACCCTGTCTAAGGAACATCAGTGTATAGGATCTGAATTTAAGAAACTAATAATAAATAAAAAAACAGAGGAAAAAAAAGAACAGAGGACTTTGGAAAATGATTTTCTGAATTCAGTGAGCAACTTATTTTTTTTTAATTTTATTTTTTTATAAACATATAATATATTTTTATCCCCAGGGTACAGGTCTGTGAATCGCCAGGTTTACACACTTCACAGCACTCACCATAGCACATACCCTCCCCAATGTCCATAACCCCACCCCCCCTACCCAACCCCCCTCCCCCCATCAACCCTCAGTTTGTTTTGTGAGATTAAGAGTCACTTATGGTTTGTCTCCCTCCCAATCCCATCTTGTTTCATTTACTCTTCTCCTACCCCCTTAACCCCCCATGTTGCATCTCCTCTCCCTCATATCAGGGAGATCATATGATAGTTGTCTTTCTCCGATTGACTTATTTCGCTAAGCATGATACCCTCTAGTTCCATCCACGTCGTCGATTTCATTTCTTTTGATGGCTGCATAGTATTCCATTGTGTATATATACCACATCTTCTTTATCCACTCGTCTGTTGATGGACATCTAGGTTCTTTCCATAGTTTGGCTATTGTAGACATTGCTGCTATAAACATTCGGGTGCACGTGCCCCTTCGGATCACTACGTTTGTATCTTTAGGGTAAATACCCAGCAGGGCAATTGCTGAGTCATAGGGTAGCTCTATTTTCAACATTTTGAAGAACCTCCATGCTGTTTTCCAGAGTGGTTGCACCAGCTTGCATTCCCACCAACAGTGTAGGAGGGTTCCCCTTTCTCCGCATCCTCGCCAGCATCTGTCATTTCCTGACTTGTTAATTTTAGCCATTCTGACTGGTGTGAGGTGGTATCTCATTGTGGTTTTGATTTGTATTTCCCTGATGCCGAGTGATATGGAGCACTTTTTCATGTGTCTCTTGGCCATCTGGATGTCTTCTTTGCAGAAATGTCTGTTCATGTATTCTGCCCATTTCTTGATTGGATTATTTGTTCTTTGGGTGTTGAGTTTGCTAAGTTCTTTATAGATTTTGGACACTAGCCCTTTATCTGATATGTCATTTGCAAATATCTTCTCCCATTCTGTCAGTTGTCTTTTGGTTTTGTTAACTGTTTCCTTTGCTGTGCAAAAGCTTTTGATCTTGATAAAATCCCAATAGTTCATTTTTGCCCTTGCTTTCCTTGCCTTTCCTTGCCTTTGGCGATGTTCCTAGGAAGATGTTGCTGTGGCTGAGGTCGAAGAGGTTGCTGCCTGTGTTCTCCTCAAGGATTTTGATGGATTCCTTTCTCACACTGAGGTCCTTCATCCATTTGAGTCTATTTTCGTGTGTGGTGTAAGGAAATGATCCAATTTCATTTTTCTGCATGTGGCTGTCCAATTTTCCCAACACCATTTATTGAAGAGGCTGTCTTTTTTCCAAGGGACATTCTTTCCTGCTTTGTTGAAGATGAGTTGACCATAGAGTTGAGGGTCTATTTCTGGGCTCTCTATTCTGTTCCATTGATCTATGTGTCTGTTTTGCTGCCAGTACCATGCTGTCTTGATGATGACAGCTTTGTAATAGAGCTTGAAGTCTGGAATTGTGATGCCACCAACTTTGGCTTTCTTTTTCAATATTCCTTTGGCTATTCGAGGTCTTTTCTGGTTCCATATAAATTTTAGGATTATTTGTTCCATTTCTTTGAAAAAAATGGTTGGTACTTTGATAGGAATTGCATTAAATGTGTAGATTGCTTTAGGTAGCATAGACATTTTCACAATATTTATTCTTCCAATCCAGGAGCATGGAACATTTTTCCATTTCTTTGTGTCTTCCTCAATTTCTTTCATGAGTACTTTATAGTTTTCTGTGTATAGATTCTTAGTCTCTTTGGTTAGATTTATTCCTAGGTATCTTATAGTTTTGGGTGCAATTGTAAATGGGATGGACTCCTTAATTTCTCTTTCTTCTGTCTTGTTGTTGGTGTAGAGAAATGCAACTGATTTCTGTGCATTGATTTTATATCCTGACACTTTACTGAATTCCTGTACAAGTTCTAGCAGTTTTGGAGTGGAGTCTTTTGGGTTTTCCACATATAGTATCATATCATCTGCGAAGAGTGATAGTTTGACTTCTTCTTTGCCGATTTGGATGCCTTTAATTTCCTTTTGTTGTCTGATTGCTGAGGCTAGGACTTCTAGTACTATGTTGAATAGCAGTGGTGATAACAGACATCCCTGCCGTGTTCCTGACCTTAGCGGAAAAGCTTTCAGTTTTTCTCCATTGAGAATGATATTTGCGGTGGGTTTTTCATAGATGGCTTTGATAATATGGAGGTATGTGCTGTCTATCCCTACACTTTGAAGAGTTTTGATCAGGAAGGGATGCTGTACTTTGTCAAATGCTTTTTCAGCATTTATGGAGAGTATCATATGGTTCTTGTTCTTTCTTTTATTAATGTGTTGTATCACATTGATTGATTTGCGGATGTTGAACCAACCTTGCAGCCCTGGAATAAATCCCACTTGGTCGTGTTGAATAATCCTTTCAATGTACTGTTGAATCGTATTGGCTAGTATTTTGGCGAGAATTTTCACATCTGTGTTCATCAAGGATATTGGTCTGTAGTTCTCTTTTTTGATGGGATCCTTGTCTGGTTTTGGGATCAAGGTGATGCTGGCCTCATAAAATGAGTTTGGAAATTTTCCTTCTATTTCTATTTTTTGGAACAGTTTCAGGAGAATAGGAATTAGTTCTTCTTTAAATGTTTGGTAGAATTCCCCTGGAAGCCATCTGGCCCTGGGCTATTGTTTGTTTGGAGATTTTTGATGACTGTTTCAATCTCCTTACTGGTTATGGGTCTGTTCAGGCTTTCTATTTCTTCCTGGTTCAGTTGTGGTACTTTATATTTTCTAGGAATGCATCCATTTCTTCCAGATTGTCAAATTTGTTGGCGTAGAGTTGCTCATAGTATGTTCTTATAATTGTCTGTATTTCTTTGGTGTTAGTTGTGATCTCTCCTCTTTCATTCATGATTTTATTTATTTGGGTCCTTTCTCTTTTCTATTTGATAAGTCTGGCCAGGGGTTTATCGATCTTATTAATTCTTTCAAAGAACCAGCTCCTAGTTTCGTTGATTTGTTCTATTGCTTTTTTTGGTTTCTATTTCATTGATTTCTGCTCTGATCTTTATGATTTCTCTTCTCCTGCTGGGTTTACGGTTTCTTTCTTGTTCTTTCTCCAGGTCCTTTAGGTGTAGGGTTAGGTTGTGTACCTGAGACCTTTCTTATTTCTTGAGAAAGGCTTGTACCGCTATATATTTTCCTCTCAGGACTGCCTTTGTTGGGTTCCACAGATTCTGAACCATTGTGTTTTCATTATCATTTATTTCCATGAATTTTTTCAATTCTTCTTTAATTTCCTGGTTGACCCATTCATTCTTTAGAAGGATGCTGTTTAGTCTCCATGTATTTGGGTTCTTTCCAAATTTCCTCTTGGGATTGAGTTCTAGCTTCAGAGCATTGTTGTCTGAAAATATGCAGGGAATGATCCCAATCTTTTGATACCGGTTGAGACCTGATTTAGGACCAAGAATGTGATCTATTCTGGAGAATGTTCCATGTGCACTAGAAAAGAATGTGTATTCTGTTGCTTTGGGATGAAATGTTCTGAATATATCTGTGATGTCCATCTGGTCCAGTGTGTCATTTAAGGCCTTTATTTCCTTGTTGATCTTTTGCTTGGATGATCTGTCCATTTCAGTGAGGGGAGTGTTAAAGTCCCCTACTATTATTGTATTATTGTCGATGTGTTTCTTTGATTTTGTTATTAATTGGTTTATATAGTTGGCTGCTCCCACGTTAGGGGCATAGATATTTAAAATCGTTAGATCTTCTTGTTGGATAGTTCCTTTGAGTATGATATAGTGTCCTTCCTCATCTCTTATTATAGTCTTTGGCTTAAAATCTAATTGATCTGATATAAGGATTGCCACTCCTGCTTTCTTCTGATGTCCATTAGCATGTTAAATTCTTTTCCACCCCTTCACTTTAAACCTGGAGGTGTCTTCGGGTTTAAGATGAGTTTCTTGTAGGCAACATATAGATGGGTTTTGTTTTTTTATCCATTCTGATACCCTGTGTCTTTTGATTGGGGCATTTAGCCCATTAACATTCAGGGTAAGTATTGAGAGATATGAATTTAGTGCCATTGTATTGCCTGTAAGGTGACTGTTATTGTATATTGTCTCTGTTCCTTTCTGATCTACTACTTTTAGGGTCTCTCTTTGCTTAGAGGACCCCTTTCAATATTTCCTGTAGAGCTGGTTTGGTGTTTGCAAATTCTTTCAGTTTTTGTTTGTCCTGGAAGCTTTTAATCTCTCCTCCTATTTTCAATGATAGCCTAGCTGGATATAGTTTTCTTGGCTGCATGTTTTTCTCATTTAGTGCTCTGAATATATCATGCCAGCTCTTTCTGGCCTGCCAGGTCTCTGTGGATAAGTCTGCTGCCAATGTAATATTTTTACCATTGTATGTTACAGACTTCTTTTCCCGGGCTGCTTTCCGGATCTTTTCTTTGTCACTAAGACTTGTAAATTTTACTATTAGGTGACAGGGTGTGGGCCTATTCTTATTGATTTTGAGGGGGGTTTTCTGAACCTCCTGGATTTTGATGCTTGTTCCCTTTGCCATATTGGGGAAATTCTCTCCAATAATTCTCTCCAACATACCTTCTGCTCCCCTCTCTCTTTCTTCTTCTTCTGGAATCCCAATTATTCTAATGTTGTTTCGGCTTATCGGTGTCACTTATCTCTCGAATTCTCCCCTCATGGTCCAGTAGCTGTTTGTCCCTCTTTTGCTCAACTTCTTTATTCTCTGTCATTTGGTCTTCTATATCGCTAATTCTTTCTTCTGCCTCATCTATCCTAGCAGTGAGAGCCTCCATTTTTGATTGCACCTCATTAATAGCTTTTTTGATTTCAACTTGGTTAGATTTTAGTTCTTTTATTTCTCCAGAAAGGGCTTTTATATCTCCCGAGAGGGTTGCTTTAATATCTTCCATGCCTTTTTCGAGCCCGGCTAGAACCTTGAGAATTGTCATTCTGAACTCTATATCTGACATATTACCAATATCTGTATTGATTAGGTCCCTAGCGTTTGGTACTGCTTCTTGTTCTTTTTTTTGTGGTGAATTTTTCCACCTTGTCATTTTGTCCAGATAAGAGTATATGAAGGAGCAAGTAAAATACTAAAAGGGTGGCAACAACCCCAGGAAAATATGCTTTAGCCAAATCAGAAGAGATCCCAAATTGTGAGGGGGGAGAAAATGGATAAAAAGAGGTTCAGAAAGAAAAACAAAAAAGAAACAGTTAAAAAAAGAAAACCGATAAAGAAAAAATATAAAAAGGAAAATATATATATATATTAGATAAACTATTTAAAAAATGTTAAAAAAGAAAACGGTAAAAGTTAAAAAAATTTAGCAGAAGAAGAGAAAAAAAAATTGAAAAAGAAAAAAAAATTAAATTAACTGCAAGACTAAAGGATCATGGGGAGAAAGCCATGAGTTCCGTGCTTTGCTTTCTCCTCCTCTGGAATTCCGCTGCTCTCCTTGGTATTGAAACTGCACTCCTTGGTAGGTGAACTTGGTCCTGGCTGGGTTTCTTGTTGATCTTCTGGGGGAGGGGCCTGTTGTAGTGATTCTCAAGTGTCTTTGCCCCAGGCGGAGTTGCACCGCCCTTACTCGGGGGCCGGGCTGAGTAATCCACTCGGGTTTGCTTTCGGGAGCTTTTGTTCCCTGAGTGCTTTCCGTGGAGTTCCGGAGAGCGGGAATGAAGATGGCGGCCTCCCGGTCTCTGGCCCGGAGGACTCGAGAGCCTGGGGCCCCACTCCTCAGTGCGCCCTCAGAGAACAGCGCCCAAATATTCCCGTCACCCTGGCCTCCAGCCGCGCTCCGAGCTGACCGAGTCTGCGACCGGTTCAAGGTAATGCCGATCTGAGAGTTCACTCCTCGGCTCTGCCTCTGTAGCCGGCTTCCCCGTTCTAATACCTGTAAGCTCTGCGACACTCAGACACCCCCGATTCTTCTGTGACCCTGCGGGACATGAGGCCGTGCTGACCCCGCCTGGGCTTCACCCTGGTTAAGCCTCTGGAGCGATGTCCCTCAGCGGAACAGACTTTTAAAAGTCCTGATTTTGTGCTCTGCTGCTCCGCCGCTTGCCGGGAGCCGGCCCCTCCCCCCGTGGTCTATCTTCCTGTCGCTTTGGATTCACTTCTCTGCCAGTCCTACCTTTCAGAAAGTGGTTGATTTTCTGTTTCTAGAGTTGTTGTTCTTCTTCTCTTCGATCTCCGATTGGATTTGTAGGTGTTTGCAATCTTTAGATAAGCTATCTAGCTGATCTCCTGATACCTGAAGTAGTCTCAGCCTGCTACTTCTCCGCCATCTTGACTCCTCTCGAGCAACTTATTTTTTTTTTTAAGATTTTATTTATTTATTTGACAGAGAGATCATAAGCAGGCAGAGAGGCAGGCAGAGAGAGAGGAGGAAGCAGGCTCCCTGCTGAGCAGAGAGCCTGATGCGGGGCTCGATCCCAGGACTCTGAGATCATGACCTGAGCCGAAGGCAGCGGCTTAACCCACTGAGCCACCCAGGTGCCCCTCGAGCAACTTATTTTTATTCCAAAGTGAAAAGGGTTCTGTACTTATCTCTCCATGAAACAAGATGGTGTTATAGGAGAAAAAAAAACAAAAACAAAAAAACACTGCCCAACAACTTGGCCCAGGTTACTCTGCAGACTATTGGGAAATTACCTGAATGCAACTGGATATAATACATAGCAGAGCCAATAAAATGGGTTTGTAATATCTTTTTACTTTCTTAGAAGACACAAAAGCATAAATGTATGGTCTCAAAAGCTTCAGTGATTCACTAATAGCAATAATAAATATTTATTTGATTTATAGGAAAAATATGTCTTTTATACATTAAATGTTTTCTGAAGAAAGACATATGTATATATTAAATCATCGTTAATTCTTGAATAGTTTCAAGAATATTAAGAGAGGAAAAAGAAATGACTTGGTCTAAATAATTTTAACAGAGCCTTAGCAAGTGGGATAAAGTGATGGAAACAATTATGATTTTACAACATATGGGTTAAGCCATTGTTTTTTTGAAATACATATTTACAAGGAATTGTTTGGGTTTTAGTGGCTAACTATAAATATTATTAAAATGATTAGTTCAAAAACAGTATGATATAATTATCCTCTTCAGCCTTTCATGTCTCATTTTCATGATAAAGAATGATAGATAGGCAACTTTTGATTGAGACTTTTTTTTGGTGTCACATTTCAGGTTTCAAATATTGCCTCCATTGAGATAACTACTTTCTTCAGACAAATAGACATAAAATCAATTCCAGAGCAGATGTATGATTTTTTCCCTTATTGACTATAATTTGCCATTTTCAAAAAGTAACATAGAATAGTAGCTCCACATAATTTCTATTGACTCTGATAGGAACTGCATTGATCAGTTTCATAGTATGTGTAACTTTTCAGTAAGATGGAAAAATCTGAGTGTTATAGGTAGCAAAAAGATCCTAAGATAATACATACACAAACAACAATTTTTGTAACAGCAATAGTATTCTGCCCGTTACTCTATATGGGTATTTAATGATAATGATCTTAGATAAATACACTGCCTTTAAAACTCTAGCTACCCCAACTGAATAGTTATAATAATGGGTTACTTGTTTATTAGAAAGAAGTCAAAAAACCAAGGCAGTTCTGCTTGGCATTTCAAGTGTTCTGTCAGATCTCTGCTCATAGTCCAATATTCCATTCTCCCTCCACTGAAGCAACATGTTAGGATGATAAAAGGCTTAAAGCAAGTAGGTTGAATGCTAGCAAGTATGAATTTGGGTATAGCAAAATAAAAATAAATGAGATTAGATTGGACTCACATCAACAAAGCAGTACAATTATACAGTGAGCATTTAGGGGGCCATTTAGTTGGGTTACTAATTACCTAAGTTGAAACTCAAGGTTTCCTAATGTTCTGTATGTATTTCAGGGAAATGCATATTCTCTCCTTTGTCATACTCAAGGTGTAGGCGAGCAGCACTTAGAAAACATATTGAAAATGGAAATGAGGGAAGACACAAGGTTACCTTTTGTTTTGTTATATTAAGCAAAATATTCAGCACTTAAACCAAGTGAAGTTTCTAAATGCCAATTTGAAAACCATGAAAAGTCTTCAACAAATATATTATAATCAAGAAGAGTAGGCTAAATATTTTTTCACATCATTTACCGGTGATTGTTGTAAATGTACTTCCACCTTAATTAATAAAAGATGATTTCAAATGAATAAATCACAAAGGATTTCCTTCCAGCACTTGGTCTAATGATGAATAAATGAAGACAAGAGAATTCTATTGGAACATAAAGACTTTTTCTTAAAGATGAACTAAAGTAGTTTTTAAAAATACTGAAAAGAAAAACCTTCATTTACTATATTTGACATTAAAGCTAAGAGAAATCTGTAGAAATAAAGTCTCTTCAGAGACCTCATTTTTGTAGGTATTCTGATGTACTGATTGAGGACAATATTATTTTTCCTTCTGGGTTAAAAAAACGTTAAAAATAAATGCAGTTAATACAAATACAAGAAAGGAGTCAGCCAAGTGAAATAGTCAGTGTTATAGAATGGTGAGATAGCAATAATCATAACAAAGGCAGTTTTAAAACAGGGAAAGGAAGAAAAAATGCAATTTACCATTGTGTTAAGGGGGGGAATTTTATATATTTATGAAGGAAAATGTCTCAGCATATTTTAGGCATCCATCTATATTTCCCTGTTGAGGCTAACTATTCAGTTAAAGGGAATATTTTAGGAAAGAGATATGTCCTTGCCCCCTTATTAGTGTTTGGTATCACGATTAACTAAAGGTGAAGAGAGCATTATACTTGGGATACTGAGGACAAGCTTCATCCCGTCCATTAAAATCTTGATGCTTTTGTGCATTCACAACCCATAGCTTTAGATTATTTTATGGAGGGGAAAAAAAAAGTGGCATTTAAACAAGATCTCCAAGGCATCTACTAGTGTTAATTTTCGCTTAAAAAAAAAAAATCCTATGGCATGACATCAAACAAAAGAGAAAAGAAAGCGCTACAAATCATAAGAAACCCACACAACTTTATATAGCATTATTTAGTTATAGGAGTATTTGTATTTCAACAATTACAGGAAGAATTGTCAAAATAAATTAGAGCAAAACAAAACATGTCTACTTCTTTAAACATAGAAAGAGGAAAACAGAGAGGAGCTCGCATGACAGAGTGTTTTCATTCTATTTAGCTGAGATAGAGTTTCGAATAAAAATAAAGAAGTGATGAGTTGAGTTGACTTGAGAAGAACTGCTGATAAAAAGCTATCATCCAATGTATGATGAAATGTCACAAAGAAGTACACAAACAGTATCAAAGTCAGACTAACTCAAACTCAGTATCACAGTTAAACTTTCTATTTCATTTTTCAAAGAGTAAGAAAACATTATAAATCAGAATACTGTAAACATTTTTTACTAAGCATGGATTGAAAAGCCTTTTTAAAGGTTAATTAGCTACTTCATCTTTCCCTATTTCAATGACAACTGTTCCTCAAAAAAAAAAAAAAAAGAAATTTCAGGTATTCAATTTCAAGTCTTCACTTTGTGATTCATTGTACTTAGAAAGTAATATACTTGAACAAAATTTGTGAATTTGGTATAACTGCTCCACTGGCCAGCTACAATGTGTGTAATTTGAATCATTCTAGCCACATGTGAAAATACAAATTTTCACATAACTCTTCAATACATGATACACTGCAAAGATTGCTTTTGGGGCAAAAGTGCCAATTAAAAAAAAAATCGTTCTTTGTTTTATTTGCCTCTTTCTCAATATGAAACATAACCTTTATACATCTATTATATTACTAACTTAAATTGTTGAAAACTGATAGATGTTAGAGGGAGTAGGCACTTTTTTTTTTAAAGGTTTTATTTATTTATTTGACATAGAGAGAGATCACAAGTAGGCAGAGAGGAAGGCAGAGAGAGAGGGGGAAGCAGGCTCCCCACTGAGCAGAGAGCCCAATGAGGGCCTTGATCCCAAGACCCTGAGATCAGGACCTGAGCCAAAGGCAGAGGCTTAACCCACTGAGCCACCAAGGCACCCCAGGAATAGGCACTTTTCAGTAGTTCCAACTTTTCAACAATATCTGTGTCATATTAAACCTGTTGAAATCTTTCCCAACCAGAAACTGAATCAAGCCACCTAATAAGACAAACATAGATTTGAGCTTGGGAAGGTCTATAATTTTTGGTATATGCAACAAATTCACAATTTGTAACTGTAAAGAAATTAGTGTTTCAGCTTCTAATTTATTCCACCTAGTATGATTAAAGAAAAAACATATTCTAATAGAAGATTTTATTGAATTTTAGAATATAATTGATTTTTAGTCGCATGTTAAATTTTAAACAACTATGTATTACAGAACTACTTAAGTAAATAGAATAGGTAATAACAGATAAAATTAATAGAAATCTGGGAGGATCCAGTGGTTAGCATTTTGGCATCATGACACAATTTTATTAAGGTAAAATTTTAGACCAATACTGAAGCTTATTGTATATATTTCTGATCTGCAGGTGAGTTTTATTGTAATCTAGCAATGTAGATGGTTTTCTTGAGTCAGGATGAGTCAATCTTTAACTCTGGACTCTCATTTTGGGAAGATTTTTTGCAGTTTCAATGAGATTTTTTTGCCCTCTCTCAAAAAATATTCTTTAACATTCTAAATATAGATACACTGGGAGATCATAGGGAAGAATTTATCAAAGCACTTGCAAAGGACACAAAGTTTATTAGATTTGATTTCTTTTTGAGAACTGAAAGTTCTGAACTAAATATTCTAAAATAGTATAAATTAAAGAAAATGGTCTACAGAATTCTTGGGGGCTTTAAGCGAAAATGCAAGCATATTCTTAAGCATCAGTGAGAATTTTCTTCTATTTTCTATTATGTATTTTCCAATTTCTGTTGCCTTATCTTTCTTTAAAAATATTTTTGCACCCAGCTATATATATATATATATATATATATATATATATATATATATTTTCCCCTACAAATTAACTCATATGACCATTCCTTGATTTCCTGCTTACTCGGTCATCTTCTTATTTTGCCTTGGTGGAAAATATTTTACCTTTTTTTTTTAAGAAAAAATAAAGCAAAATATATAGCAAGAAAATAGTAAGTTCAGTTGAGGGAAAATGTGGTTTCTTCCATAGCAAAATATACTCTACCAGAATGTAAGCTCTATGAAAGACAGGAGTTTGATTTTCACAGCAATTTGTGCTCATTGTACCATTTATATTGAAGGTGTTCAACAGATGCCTTCAGAATAATGTAACTGATACGTTGACAATTTTCCTCATTTCCTGGGACTTCTAGATTATTTAGAAGTACTTAAGGGAAACACTGAGTCTACTTACCCAAATATTTAGGGAATTTGGGGCTAAATGTCAAGGGATCCTTTGATCCCTTTTATTTTTCAATTCATAAAATAATTTGTAGATTCACTTTATAAGTCAATGAACAAGCATATTGCAAGTCTTAAGTGACAGGTATTGGTTAGAAGGTTTTTTCCTCCAGTGCTATCTTATTTTCTATTCATGAGAATAACAGATTTAATTTACTCTTTACTAGGAATCTTTCTCTTCTTGAACTGCTTCATGACTCTGAGAAATACTGCAGACTCTTCTCCTCATTCTACACTCCATTGAAATATTGGGTAGATAAAATATGTTAATCTGTGGTCAATATCTGTAAACAGTAGCTCTTCGGTGCTTCCTCATGTTTAGAATGACTCACTTGCCTTATTTATATCTAAGAATTGATGGCAGTGAAATTTAATAACAAAGTACCCTTTATTATTTGGATACAAAGAAGTAAGCCTTCTCTATTCTCTGATTGAATTATTACAAAATAACAAGCTTGTAAAAATTTTCATGACACAGTTAAAATATACAGAAAATTTACCTTTTCTTCCCTTACAACTTTTATATATTTTCCTATGATAACTGAAATAGTCTGGACCATATTTTCCACATAAGACTTAGCAAGTTCCATATGTTTAGAGCTAAGTAAAATATTGCCACATGGTATATAGCAAAAATCCCCTCAGGCTTGCTTTAATAGGATTTACCAAACATCCTCTGGCGTATCTAGTGTTAATGCAGGTACTACCCAGGGTAATATGTTTTGCCCTAGGTTTCCCAATTGTGCTTTTTTTTTTTTAATCTGATGAAAAGTATTGCAAAATTCTAATTTTGGATTATGGTTCTGCTCCAAAGAGATCCAGTTAATTGGATAGTAGAAAACAGACTGAGGGGCGCCTGGGTGGCTCAGTGGGTTAAAGCCTCTGCCTTCAGCTCAGGTCATGATCTCAGGGTCCTGGGATCGAACCCCACATCAGGCTCTCTGCTCAGCAGGGAGCCTGCTTCCTCCTCTCTCTGCCTGCCTCTCTGCCTACTTGTGATCTGTATCTGTCAAATAAATAAATAAAATCTTAAAAAAAAAAAAAGAAAAAAGAAAACAGACTAAGGAATTTAAGATAACGATCTCTAATGGTAGGAAGATCTCATGATATTAGGAAGTAACATATTTAATCACTTCTTAATCACAGTTTAGTATGGTCATTAATAAACAATGGGTTGTGTGTAATAATGTGGCATACAGTCTCTCCTAGAGCCGTAACATTCTCCTTTGTTGACATCTGGTGTTTTAAAAATTACATGCTATTCTCGTGTTATATCAGTTGTATCTAGAACATAGCACAGGACTCAGCTTGAACATTGTTTTGTATAAGCTTATAAAAATAGCTGAAAGGCTATATTGAGAGTATATGCAATTTTTTGGGTTCGGGTATTAAAAAAAGCAAGAGGCTTGTGGATATCACAAAGTGATTCTCAAGTTTATGTGAAGAGCAAACAGACCCAGAATAGTAAAAACAATACTGAAAGAGGAAAAAAGTTGAAGTACTGACACTACTCTACTATAAGATTTACTATAAAGTTATAGTAATAAAGAGAGTTTAGTAATGGCACACATGAAAAATGGCAAATATACCAATGGAATAAAATAGAAGGTCCAGAAATAGACTCTCATAGTCAACTGATCTTTGACAATGGAGCAAAGGCAATGCTGGAGCAAAGATATCTCCTCAACAAATGGTGTTGGAAAAAGTGAACATAACATGCAACAAAGAGTCTAGACACAGACCTTATACACTTCACAAAAATTACTCAAAAATGGAACACGAATCTACATGCAAAATTATGAAACTCCTAGAAAACAATATCGAACAAAACCGAGATGACCTTGGATATGGTGATGACTTTTTAGATACTACACCAAAGGCATGATCTATGAAGGAAATAACTGATAAGCTGGACTTCATTAAAATTAAAAATTTCTGCTCTGTGGCAGACACTTAAGAGAATGAGAAGACACGCCGCTGACTGGGAGAAAATGTTTGCAAAAGGCACTTCTGATTAAGACTATTCTCCAAAATATACAAAGAACTCTTAATATTCATCAATAAGAAAACAACACAATTAAAAGATGAGTCAAAGACCTTAACAGGAATCTCACCAAAAAAGGTACATATATGGCAAGCATGCAAAAAGTTGCTCCACACCATCTGTCATTAGGAAAATGTAAACTTAAACAATGAGAGACCATTATACACCTATAAGAATGTCCATAAGTAGGAATACTGACAACACCAAAAGCTGATGAGAATGGTATAGCAGAAATTCCCACTGGTCATTGTTAGGAATGCAAAATGGTACAGCCACTTCGGAAGATAGATTGGCAGTTTCTAACAAAAATAATGATACTCTTACTATATAAGTTCCAGCAATTGTGCTCCTTGGTATTTACTTGAAAGATCCAAAAATTATGTCCACACAAAAACCTGCATAGGGATGTTTAATTACCAAAACATGGAAGGAGCCAATATGTTTTTCAATAGGTGAGTAGATAAATGGACTGTGCTATATACAGAGGATAGAATATTAATCAACATTAAGATTAATAAACTATCAACTCATAAAAAGGCATGGGGGAATCTTTAATGCATATTACTAAGTGCAAGTAATCTGAAAACATTACGTACTGTGTGATTCCAAATATGACATTCTGTAAAAGGCAAAACTATGGAGACAGTAAAAAGATTAGTGGTGGTCAGGGGTTGGGATGGGGAGAAATAAATAGATGAAACACAGAGAATTTTTAAGCAGTAAAAATACTGTATGCTACAAAATGATAGATACATGTCATTATACATTTGTGCAAACCCATAGAATGTACAGCATCAAAAGTGAACTGTGATAAATGAAAACTATGGACTTTGGATGATTATAATGTGTCAAAATAGGCTCATCAGTTGTAGTAAATGTCCTACTCTGGTGAGGGGTGATGATAATGGGGAAAGCCATGTGTTTATGGGGGTAGAGGACATATGGAAATTGCTCTACCTCCTTTCATTTTGCTATGAACTTAAAACTTCTAAAAAAATAAAGTCTAAAGAAATCAAAGGGTTTGCTTAAAGGAAATTTCATTTGAAAAAAAAAAAAAAAGAAGCAATATGCAGGAAAATATTAAAAAGGACCTATTCTATAGGACCCATTCAGGGTGAGAGTAGTATTGGATATAAGGCAAAATCAATTAAGGCCAATAAAAGGTTCACTAGCAATGTGGCTTATAATTTCTCCAGAGAGCTATATTTTATATGTCTTGAATTAGGCAATTATTCTGGGCATCTTAATTCAGGAAATCTTTTAAAAATCTATTTGGCTATGTAAAGAGTAGAGGAGAGAAAGTTGTAGGAAAAATTAGATTTTTTATAACTACTCAAAAATGCATATCTTGGCAAATCATAACAAGGGTCTGGGTGCAGACCCAGATTAACTAAATAGAAGGGACCATCAAATGACAACAACTACCATTTTTCCAGCTGAAGAGCATGTTGTGTTTATTTCATAGGTGAAATTTATGCTTTCTTAGGAAACACAACCTGAAACTGCCTTCGCTTACTTTAATGGCAAACTTCTCTCCATGATGATTTCCAACCAATCAGGTTACTCAGAGGAAAAATAAAACAAACGGAATAAAACAAGACCTATTTCCACAGATCATCTGTGATTAAACCGTTTAAGCCTGATTTTGCTTTTTTTCAGTGAAACAATCTACACTACTGACCTTTGTATATGAATAAACTTTATTTGCACTCTGTTTTGAATTCTGAAAATATTTGAGTTGTTCCATGAGTTATTAGAATATACTACATATATTCTAATATATTTAATATATTTCAAATATATTCATATATAAATGTATTTTTAAGTGGACCAAGAGGAGATAAAAATATGTATATTTTGGAGCTAAGGATTTGCAGGAATGTGATTGGAAAATATCTTGATAGGTAATTACTGTGTATAGAGATGGGAAATTCTCCCTGTTATGACTCATATAAATAATGACTTCTATCATCTCATGAAGTTGGACTATCTGTGCCCATCATGTAGATAGCATATCTGAATAGGAATCAGAATACATGTCCAGTAATATACTGGGGCAGTTATAAAATTAAAACCAGGACGCACTTTATTTTTAAGATAACCACTGAAGCTTATAATAACCCATATGTATTTCCAATTTAATGAAAAGAGTTCATATAAATTAAAAATATGTTTATAGACAGTGTGAGTTAGTGGAAAGAGACTGCCTATAACAAGTAGATCTAATTTTAAATTCTGGTGTAATTTTAATTTGCTGTATGATCTTGGGAAAATAACATTTCTTTGATCTCAGTTTTTTTGTAGATAAAAGAGAAAGTAAAAATTAGCCAAATGATTTATGTTAATTATAGAGGGAGACAATGTATCTAAATGTATCACCTTAGGACAATCATGCTCAGTATATAATCATTTTCATCATTATACCTTTAAAATAATATTCTCTAATATATACTTTTTAAAGTACTTCAAATATTATTTTTGTAGTATCTTATTCAAGTTAAGAATTTTATATAAAAATACTGTTATGTAATTATTTAGGCAATGATCATTCTAGGTTTTTTTGTTTGTTTTTTGTTTTGTTTTGTTTTCATTCTAGGTTTTTAAAAATTTTTATTTTGACTATTACCTTTATACATTGGCATAAGGTTAATTTCTGATAGTATTCCACTACCTGCCTATTGTATTATCACGTCTTCCATGGAACCCAATTTTTCAATGTATTATCCAGATTGCTAATGCTGATATAGCTAATGAAGATCACATACTATAGAAATTTCAGTGACAAACACTGAAAAAGAAAGAAACTGAAAATAAATAACCTCTATGCTCAGCGTTACCTTTTCCTTTATATATGATTTTGTCAAAGTTAACACTACTGTTCCACCTTTGAGGCACTTTTAAATAGCTGAGGATTATTTTCATGGCTGGTTATGGCTTGGTATGATAAGACTTTTATTCCAAAGACCATCTCATTAATGATAAGTATTATTCACATTTGTATGTATATATAAGCAATTTTACATCTTCAGCCTATTCTTTATCAGAAGAATCTTTTTTGTTTTTGGAGCATGCATTGTTAAACAGAATTTACCAGCATTAAATTTCAATTGGAAGTATATTTAATATGTTATGCAAAATGCCCTTTATTTGTAACACATTTAAACTCGCTAAAATAGAAGACTCAATATATTTTTCCACCTGAAGGGGAGAGAGGTTAGGTGACACAATGAATTAACTTTAAGGCTGTCTCTTTTCATCTCTGAGGATCTGAAGGTCACATTTTCTTATATTGGCTTACAAATGGGAAGTATAGTGGTTCCAGAAATCACACATATACCACACAAATTACCAATCATGGAGATCTACACTCAGAAGTGTCCCAAAACAACAAGGGAAAAATGTCACAGATTTGAAAAAAAAAAAGAAAGAAAGAAAAGAAAGAAAGAAAGAAGAAGAAGAAGAAGATGAAGAAGAAGAAGAAGAAGAAGAAGAAGAAGAAGAAGAAGAAGCAGAAATACTAAGTCTTTATATGCATGGAGTTTTTTGTAGGAGGCATGGTGAGTTCTAACTGTATTTCTTAATGCCCTCCATAACGTTATATAGTGATAAGGCTTAGTAATCCTTTTTCCATTTATTCTTTTCTTTTTAATTTATTGAGAAAACTATGAAACAAGAAAACCCAAGTAAACTAGTCAAGGTCAAGGTCACAGTGTAAATTAAAGCAAGACTCGAGAGCCATCATGTGAGCTGAATCTCTTTGTCAAAGTTAGGGGAATCACTGTAATACACTGAAAATATCTGCTTTGTTGATTTCTCTACTGCCTCATGTCACTTTTCTGAGTGAAAATGTAAACTTTTACTGTTTTAATGCTTACTTTTAAGCTTCAATGTTTATTATTTCTTTATTGTGATTATTTAAATTAGCATTAGGGGCGCCTGGGTGGCTCAGTGGGTTAAAGCCTCTGCCTTCGGCTCAGGTCATGATCCCAGGGTCCTGGGATCGAGCCCCGCATCGGGCTCTCCACTCAGTGGGGAGCCTGCTTTCTTTCCTCTCTCTCTGCCTTTCTGCCTACTTGTGATCTCTATCAAATAAATAAATACAATCTTTAAAAAAATTTTAAAAAATAAATTAGCATTATATTTTCAAGTTCAATTATATAGTAAACATTAATAGAATATGTAACCATGACTATTATCAAAACAAGCAAAATAAGGGATATCTTAAGTAGTTTCAAGTACATAGCTTTAGGATATATGAAGTACCATAAGCCTGGAGATTATTTTGTTTTCCTTTGAACCCTCAAAAACATATTTCCTGCATTTCTTTTTTCTGTTCTTTAAGGCTCAGAGTATGGTAAGGTGGATCTTGTCAGGGCACCTGGCTTAGACATGATTTCTTTATAAAGCTGTCTCAAGTGTATGGAGGATTGGGAATATTCTCTTCTATACATGGACTTTTGTGCCTGGCCTAGGAAGGTGAGTGGTGAACTAGAGAAGGTGATGGTGAATCTTCACATGGGTGCTCATGATGTCAGAAGTTCATACACCACAGCCAATCACATCAACCCATACAACTATACTATAAGATAAACCGAGAACTCTGTCCCTTTCACACATTTTTCTAAGGGGATATTTGCTTTATAATGCTCCTATTCTTCTCTTGAATGTGATGTCTTTTATTCAAATAAGTAGATGGGACAAAGAACTTATCCTGTATCCACCTACTTTCAAATTTACTTGTGTTTCTGCTCTTTAATCACTTCACTTCAAATGGGAAATAGTTCAAAGTAAGGCCATCATTTTGCAAATGCGTTCATTTTATTTAAAACAAAAACTTGTGTTTACTCATCTAAAAATTACTGTACAACAATGATAATTACAAAAATATTCACAAGAGGAGGATATGGTATTTGGAAGGATTTATTCAGTATTCATATATCCACAATAAAATGTGATTTTATATTTATAAATAGGAAATACAATTTTTCATAGTACAAAATAACCTGAACGAAACTATTCCCTATATTCTGATATGAATGAATGTCTGAGTGAGTGATCTTTTTTTTTCACTGTAAATTATATAATTACATGTTAAGATGAGGTGAGAAGAATGTAGATGATGATGGTGATGATAAATAAGGAGATAGACATATATATATACATATATATATATACACATATTTTGACAATTTTAACATTTCTATATTTTCCACACTTTGACTTATCCTATTAATGGAGGGATTCTCTCCAGCCTACATTTTTATGTGTCAATCTCTTCTAAAGTTTTTACTTCATACCTACTTTCTCTTACGATTTTCTCTGTCACATTTATCAGCTATGAACTTATTATTTTCTCAAGACTCACAGGTAATTCTCTAAATGATACATTCAAGCTTCAGTTATTTACTCTTCTGTCACTGATTATTTTTTCAAACTAAACACACTGCATACCCCCAAATCTTCAGAGCATGTGTTTGCTTCCAATCTGTTTCTGAGTATTTTTATTGGTTTGTTTTTACTCTTCTTCCCTTCATATATATTCAGAAATATAGTTTGAATTATATATAAAAAATGCAAATGGTAAAGTTCTTAGTGTATTCTGCTCTGAAATAAGGGTTGTATTGAAACCCATATCTTAAAAATTTAAATCCTGTTACGATAATTTCCCCAACCCAAGTCCTAACAATGTATTTATACTTATAAAATGCAAAGACATTGCAAACATTCACATGAAACAAGAGGCATTTATTTCTAGTGTGACTATAGCAAATTCTCTTAAGACTAGAGCCAGATGTATTGTACTGTGATTCTTCCACTTACAGAATTGAGAGGATACAAAACCTCTAAATTTCTAAAATCTTTTTCAACCAAATTACATTCAGTGTTTATTTGAACTGTGTTTCTACCCACCAAAGTGATTTGTTTTCATTGAAATGAAAATAAGAAATTTACGCAACACAGAGAAATACATTTATTTGATTTTTTTCCTTAGGTTCATAATCAACATTGTAATTGCTCTTCAGTTCTATTTTCAGTGTTTTCCTAGTATTACTACTAAGTAAGAAGACAAGGTTTTTGACTCTTTATTTGTGATTTTTTGTTCAGTTATGCTGTAGGCTATCATAGTCATGCTATTCTGCTATTCTGACTTTGAAACTTTACATTTCCGATTTATTTAGTGTATTTTTTACACTGTTCATAAATATTGGTCCCATAAGATTTAATGAAATATACATAATTTCTAATTTCTAGCAAGTTCTTTGACTTTTAAGTACATTTGTACCATAAAACTACTTTGTCTAGGGGTGCCTGGGTGGCTCAGTGGGTTAAAGCCTCTGCCTTCGGCTCAGGTCATGATCCCGGGGTCCTGGGATCGAGCCCCGCATTGGGCTCTCTGCTCAGCAGGAAGCCTGCTTCCCTTCCTCTCTCTCTGCCTGCCTCTCTGCCTAATTGTGATCTCTGTCTGTCAAATAAATAAATAAAATGTTAAAAAAAAAAACACTTTGTCTAAATTTTATATTCTTGCATGTGTTGATGTACAAAAATGTAAAATTGATTGAAAACTTTTCAGACAATTTCAGATGATCCACCATTTTTAAAGTAGGTAAATTAATTTGTTTGCCAGTTTGCATCCTTCTTCTTAGAAAAAATTTAGTTGCTCAAATATATTTATATTTTACATTATATTATATATTCTATTGAATTATTTATTCACTGGAGCTGTTTGTGGGAGTAAATTGTTCTTTTTTTTTTCCCTTTCCTGCCAAATTAGGAATTAGAGCTATTGCTTTTGAAAGTTCTTTTGCTGAATCTTCTAAAAATCTTTGATTATGGTTTAAAAAGATCATTACTAGCTTTATAAGGACTCCATTTCTTTAGCTTTTATTTCTTTGAAATACTCATAATTAGGTATATATAAGTAAGTCTTTCATTAAAATTGTCTTAATTGCTTTTGTTTCAATAAAAATGACAAACAAATACCTTGAGTCTATTTAATGCCTTAATTATTCCCCATGAGTTAGATTACATTGTAAGGACCAGATTCATAAAATATTTTATGCACCATTTCCTTCAGGATTTTAAACATTTTCCTCAAACTAGAGATTTCTGGGCAAAAATACAAATAATTCTGATTTATAACACTCCCTAGAGAGAATTTACTTTTCCCTTATTATACACTTCACTATGTGCTCTGCAGAACTTCAGAGGAACAGTTCATTGATAATGAAGCATGAAGTGGCCTAACAAATTACTATGAATTTTTTTCTCCTAACTTATAGTGTTCCAGACAATGACAAGGTAGGTTTAGATACAAACATCAACAGGCATGCCACTTAATACAAACTGTCACAATTAGAGAAATTAAAAGAGCATGTGAGAATGTCATAACAGAGCTACATTGTCATCATGGAGGGCAGATTTCATAAGCATTGACTTTGGAATGAAGAACAATACCCTCTGTTCTTGAATTCCGTTTGTACTGAACTATCAGCTAATACCAACAGAGTCATTTTCTTTTCTCTTGTGTTCTTCACATCCTTCTCATCAGAAATAACTGAGCCTATTTTAACTGAGCCTTGCTAGATGACTGGCTAAATAATTTAATAAAATAAGTAGAGTTTCTAAATTACCTCTTTACTGAGCTTGTTTCCATTTTAAGAGGACTCTTCAATGTTTCATGTCAAAATAGAGACTGTTTTTAAGAATTTCTTGTAGGCTGGTAGAACTAGAAATCTTTTTAATAGAGTCGAATTGTTAAAGCAGTTATCAAATAACAGAAAAAGAATTTCCATGAGTGTGCCCCCTCTATTCTTTGCCTTTCCCAATTTATTTTCTTTAGTTCCTCTCACTACCTAAAAATCATTATTTATGCCAACTCCACTGAAATATAAATTTACTTAAACAGGGATCTTTGTTGTTGTTCACTTTTGCAGCCCAACAACTACAATAGTACCTGACATAGTAGATGTTTAATAGTTTTATAGGTTAAATAAATGCTTTCTTGGCACAAGAAGACTACAGAGCTCAGACATTTAGATGCCCCCCAAATAATATTATTTTCATATAGTTCATACAAATGTTTCTCCTAGTTTTACATTTCTATGTCTTGTTTTATATATTTATAAAGTTGTGTTACTATATTTACCATCTAAGTTCTTCTCTTCCCCAAAATACATCCAAATGCTAACTTTCTAAATCAGATATCATTCTATAAATTTGTATTTGAAGTGTGATTTAATGAGCCAACAAAAAAGTACTCATTTCTCATCTTTCTCTAGGTTTAAAGAAATCTTTATTTTTCTCCTATGCAAAACATTGGGGTGTAAAATTTTAGTGACAAATGCAGGAGATTTAGAGGTAGAAAAACCTGTGTTTGAGTTTGAGCTTTTACCCCTTTGCTTCCTGTATTATATTGGGAAGTCTGTTTACCTCCTTAAGAGACTTAGTTACATCTTTTGTTAGTTGGAAATGATAATCCCTTTCAAGCCATACCACAGAATCAAGAGGATGAATAAACTTTGTGATTGCTTTATAAACACCAGAGATTTCTGTTTGTGTTTTTTTTCCTATCAAACCAACTAATATAACATTTCTTTGAAATATTATTACATAAGAAATATTCAGTTCTTGTATTTAATTCAACTATATTTATAATTGGAGTAGTTGGAATATTAAATTTAACATAACCAAGGACTCTAATTCTGTACAAACATTTCCACTAATGATTTCAATATAACTTTATAGAATTTTGCCAAGTGCTGTGGGGAATATCAAAGAAGACATGGCCTTTTCTTGAAAAAAGTTTAAAATATACTCTGAACAAAAAAAGTGAAAATGAAATAAAAGTGGGTTAAATAATGCAGGAAGTTTGAAAATAGTTATTTATCTATCCAGCATTTTCTTAACCAAATAAATAATTTTAAAAATCCCAATAATAAAGTGACTTTAAATATAAAAACTCAGAGCTGGAATCTCAGGGCTGATATATCCAAATTCCAAGAACTTTGAAGAATTTCAGATTGCCATTGTACATATAATAAATGATTAACAAAACTTTATAAAATCAACTTGGAACTTCCTGAGTATGAGGCAAAAGCCATCAAAGCAAATAGAAGAGTTATTGGCTGAAACACACCCCACCTGTTTTAGAAGATTGAAGGATGGTTATGACAGTGTGTCATAAAAAGTTGAACATTCCACATGGCTTTCTTAGTGTGATAATAGAGAGAACTGTGAACATTGTTTCAGAGTCACAAACAGCTATACCAGGCCAGCAGCTTTTGGTGGTTTACGGAAGTAGTCTATAAAACTCTTCTCTCTTTCAAGAACTGATGTGCCTAGACAAAGGTGAGACATAACTGTTTGACCACTGTACTAGTAAACACAAGATATGGGCAGTTGCTTATAGACTGAATTGCGTCCCCTGAAAATTCATAGATTGAAGTTCTCACCCCAATCATGACTGGATTTGGCAATAGCACCTTAAAGGAGGTAATTAAGGTTAAATGGTAAGACCCTAATCTAAAGTATTATTGTCCTTTTAAGAAGAGGAAGATATACCAAGAATATTTGTGTGAAGAAGAAAGGCCATATGAGGACATAGACAGAAGGGAGCTATCTGCAAATTCAGGAGAGAGGCCTCAGGAGAAATCAAACCTACAAACACCTTGATCTTGGGCTTTTAGCCTCCAGAATAGTAAGAAAAGAAATTTGTGTCAATTAAGCAAGTCAGACTGTGGAGTTTTGTTACAGCAGCCCTAGCAGAGAACACATCACCCAAAGCGTCATTTAAGTAGTAATGTCAGTTGAGAAGCTGACATTTACCATGAAAGCATATAAAAGAGGCAGTAAGACCAGGAACAAGGGGATAGGATAGTTGTGTCAAGATACTTGAGGATATCAGGATGCGTGGGTGGCTCAAGTTAGTTAATTGTCCAGCTCTTGGTTTTGGCTCAGGTCATGGTCTCAGGGTCCTAAGATTCAGCCCCATGTTGGGCTTTGAGCTCAGCAAGGAGTCTACTTGAGGATTCTCTCTGTCTTCCTCTGTCCCTCCCCCAACTCTGGTATGTGTGTGTGTGTGTGTGTGTGTGTGTGTGTCTTTCTCTCTCTCTCTGTAAAATAAATAGATAAATCTTTAAAAAAAAAAAAAAGACAGGTACTCGAGGATATTGTCAGCAAGACTGGTACAAGGTAATTTGTGGCCAGATTACCCCAAACCCCACCTAGCTCAAAGCATATGTGTGCTGTAACAGAAGGCAACATAATAAAGAAAACCATATTTGGCATAAAGCTTTTATAGTGTTTTCACCCAAACCAAAGATAAAGGTACTAAGATTTGAAATTCTCCTCTTAGGATGTTCAAGTCTACAACCTTTTCCATTTTCCATATTTTTTTCCTTTTTAAAGATTTTATTTATCTGACAGAGGGAGAGATTATAAATTGGCAGAGAGGCAGAGAGATTATAAATTGGCAGAGATAGAGGGGGAAGACGGCTCCCCGCTGAGCAGAGATCCTGATGCAGGGCTTGATCCCAGAACCCTGGGATCATGACCTGAGCCAAAAGCAGAGGCTTAACCCACTGAACCACCCAGCTGCTCCTCTTTTTCCATATTTCAGTTGAATTTTTGAATAGTTAAAAATCTCTAGAAGAAAAGGCTATAAAAGAATTGTAGGGGAAAGTGAAAGGCCTAATCCTAATGTCAGTGAGAGAAATCCACTCAAAACTGTACAAAATTATCATTGTTCAATAACAAATAACTAGAAAAAACTGATAAAGTCATTAAAAAAGATTAAGATTCAATAACATAAACATATAAATAAGAAATGATTTGAAAATATGAAAATATTTTTAGAGGAGTAAGAAATAATTTTAGACCACAGTAATTGTGTACTCTACAGTAAAATGAAAATTCTGAATTTTGCATTAGAGAGGAGATAATACAATAACAGTATGAGAAAGAAAAGCAGTTGACTTACTATGGGAAAAATGATTTAAAGATATTATGAAAATAAGCAATGACAGATTTTATGGAATATATCAGAAACATTATTAAAGTAAAATTTGGACAATCGGTAATCATATCAGCATTGCAGTTCATCTTCCTGTAAGGTGCTCTCAAAATTATAATGACCAAGGATATGATAATTACGGAAAACAGAAAACAGAAATATAATACATATGTAAGTGATGTTGTCTATCTGTTCATTCAAGTCAAATATTTACTTACATTTGTGGACTTGTAGAATATATAATCCAGGTACTATATTTGACACTGGGGACTCGATTGTGAGCATTAACAGACCTAATCTTGTCTGATACTACATCATGTAACTTAAAGTCCAGAGTGAAGAAAAATAATAATCAAAAAGACACACATACTTGGGACACCTGAGTGGTTTGGTCAGTTAAGCATCTGACTCTTGGTTTTGGCTCAGGTCACCATCGCAAGGTCATGAGATTGAGCCCTGCGGCTGCTCTGTGCTCAGAGTGGAATCTGCTTTTTCCATTTCCCTCTGACTCCTCCCCCCACTCTCTAGCACTCTCTATTTCTCTCTCAAATAAATAAATACAATCTTTAAAAAAACACACACACACAGGGGCACCTGGGTGGCTCAGTGGATTAAAGCCTCTGCCTACGGCTCAGGTCATGCTCTTAGGGTCCTGGGATCGAGCCCCCCCGTCCGGCTCTCCGCTCAGCAGGGAGCCTGCTTCCCTTCTTCTCTCTCTCTCTACCTGCCTCTCTGCCTGTTTGTGATCTCTGTCAAATAAATAACATCTTAAAAAAAAAAAAAACCACACACACATACACACAGAGAGACATGCATATACATATACACACGCATTTATGCACACATAGACACACATTGAAATGAAGCAGAGGATATGACAGTCTGAGGAATTTCCTTCTGAGAATTAAGCAGGAAATAAACAGGGGAAGTGAGAGTGATTGATTTTCTTTGTAAGAGAGAATTGCATGATAAGATCAAGTCCCATGTCCAGCAATTACTACTCCTCATTGTCCATATGAGAAGTCTGATGGGGCCGATTCAGAAAAAGAAGGTAACACTACGATGATGAATGAGGCTGATCTAGTGAGATTCAGGCCAAGTCATTGCAGGCTACCATAGCTTTTGGTCCCTGCCTATGAGCAATAGAAAGCCAGTGAAATATTTCAACCAAAGGAAAGACAAGGAGGTGAGATGTGGGAGCAGGGAGATGATATGCTCAGATTTGAAATTTTAAAATATCTTTTTGGCTAAAAATTGAGAAATTGATTGAGATAGGGCAAAAAGGATGAGTGGACTAATCATGTATGTATTGCAGTACTCTATTTAAGTCATATCTCATACAACGTGGTTAGCAACAGGAGAAAAAAGTGCATAGATGGGTGCGGGGGATATTGGAGAAATAAAATCCATAGACCTTGGTGATGAACTGTCTATGGGCCTGATGGAATAGGGCAGGCCAACCTCTAGGACCCTGGCTGTAGGTCCACTGAATTTGTTGCAGTGGTGTCAATGCTCTGCTCTGCTCCTATACTTCGGATCACTTTATCCTGATGTGTGCTTATTCTCAGCAACAAGCACCTTCATCTCTTTGCCAGAGTGTTGCCTGCAGGCTCATGGAGGAGTCCTTAAAATCAACTCAGTTCTCATGACTCTCAGACACAGCTTTGTATAACTCCTAAGAAATGAGGCTTACTAGAGCACACACTACATCAACTCAGGGAAGATAACAGCTCTCCCTTTAGCTTTTAAAGCTTTTTTAATCATACTGTTCCCTCAGGATTGTGTGATGTGCTTCCTTTTTGGGGAGAGGAGGTGCACTTGCATTTCATTAAATACATATTTCATGACAAACAGTACTGACAACCAGATATTGTGTGCTTAGATTCATTGTTGGAACAATTCACAGAGAGTAACAACCCCCATAAAACCCTCATTTACCTTACTCCACACAATATTATATATTCCTTAACTTAATGATGTAACCAGTTGCCAAGCAATGGCAAAATTGTCAGGTGTTTCTAAGACAGAAGGAAGGAGTAAAATGTCACTCTTAATTTTTAATTTTTTCTTTCATTCCATTCAATCAGATGGCTGGTTGCATATTTATAATTTCCTCTTGCATATAAATGATTTTCATAACAGCATCATTTACAATATTTGATGCAGGAAAACAGGTATGGTAAAACATTAATAATTACCAAGAGTTGAACCATCCTATAAGGCTTTGGACTTTCCTTCTCAAAAAACATGTTACTTGTGGCCATAATCCCTTAGCAGTTTTCTAAAATGACTTTAACTCTTGGGACACCCATCCCCCAACACACACACACACACACACACACACACACACACACACACACACACACGCATGCATATCCACTTCCTTTTATACTTCCTTTTATACTGTCTCATCCAGGATGTAGGTAGCTGTAATACACTTAGAAGACTTTCCTCATCTGTCCATTCCCACCACCAATGCATCCAAAAAAACGAGAGACAGACATTAGGAGTTAAAACGATAAAGGGCTTTATAATCTCACATTCCTGTCCTTTGATTTCTACCTCTAGATTCCAGAGATCTTTCCAAGGAAAAGCCCTTCAAATTCAGAAAGCATAGAAATTCAGCTCTTCATGTCATGCCCATCATTTTTATTTATTTGGCATCATTTGTCATGTGTTTTTATGACAACATATCTACAAACATGTAAGTTACATGTGAACCCACTATTCATACCTATGGACACAGAGGAAGAGCTCCGGACATCTTTTTTCCATCAGTAACATAAGTTGCTTTAACTGTTGCATTTGGCTGCTGAGGTCCATTGATTCCAAGAATGTCAGAGAATTGTTTTTATTAATTAATTGATTATATTCAGAGCAGTTTTAGACTTCAGATTATTGAGCAGCTAGTACAGTGTTCTCATATATCCCCCCTTTGTTCTCCTATTATTAACATCTTGTATTAGTATGATACATTTATTACAACTGATGAGCTGATATTATTATTATTATTAACTAAAGCCCATAGTTTACATTAGGGTGCACTTTTCCTGTTGTACAATTCTACAGTTTTGATGATTGCATAATGTCTATAGTTAATATTACAGTATCATATATAATCATTTCACTGCCCTAAAAATCCCCCGTGCTTAGTCTTCATCTCTCCTTCTCAACCCTGGACAACCACTAATCTTTTCAATGTCTTTATAGTTTTGTGTTTCCCTGTATATCATATAACTGGATTTGGACGGTCATGCAACCTTTTTAGAATGGCTTGTTTCACTAAGCAATATACTTCTAAGGTTTCTCCGTGTGTTTTCATGGCTTGATAACTAATTTATTTTTACTAATGAATTATATTCTACTATATAGAAAGACCATAGTTTGCCAGTTTACCTTTTGAAGGACATCTTGGTTGTTTTCTGGTTTCACTTATTCATTCTCGTTAACAGGTGCTTAATTCCACTTCATAATCAAATTACTACTATGTCATGGTAGAGGAGGTAATTCCCATTGATGTGCTTCTTAGTACGTTTGCAGAATTTGTCTGCAATCCATTACTGCAAACTCTTAGAGATATTCTCCGCTCTAACTTTGGGTAGGATAGGTGTTGCATAAAGTAGAATAAGTATCTATTCTGGACAAAACCAAAAAAAGGCAGGTGTCCAATTATTTCCGCACTAGGTGATATAATGCTGTCCCTTCTGCCTACTATGTAGAATTATCATACACCATTTTCAACCAGGTTTTAGTGTCTGCTGGAAGAGTGGTGGAGGATTTACTTCATTAAATTTCAGAAAGTTTCATCAATAAACCGGGGACCTCCCTTTGATTTAGCAGGAAGGGAATCTGTAATTCAACTGAAAGGGTTATCAGTTTTTCTGGAAGTTTTGTCATCAGTCCACAAAAGGTTCAATATGCTCATGGATGCTATGCACTCTCCAAGACCTGTCAACAGTTATGTCCTCTATATCCATTTTACATCTATCACATCAGTGATTTCTGAGGAGAAGCTTCATTTTATAGGCATATCTCTTTTATTTTAATCTTCAGTGTTTTCCTGCTAATTTCTATGGAGAAAAAGAAAGATATAAAGAGCAATGATGGAATATCATAGTATTACCAAAATTTAATTACCTCAAATAACTGACTTAAAGAAACAGAACACTGCATGTATATTAGTAACCTTATTTGAATTATTTTTATTATTCATGGTGGAGCACATTGGATTATACAAAATATTAATTTAAAACAAAATATATAAGCTCGCCCAGAGATTTTTTTTTTTAATCAGGGCTATCATCATGCATTAAAGCTAAAATTATAGATGATCCCAATAATTCAACATTTTAGATACTACACAAGATGACTATTATTAAAAGTGAAACATCTGAATGCCATTCTACTTCCATTCAATAGATGGTTTTGGAGAATTTTTTAAGATTATTTATTTACTTATTTATTTGACAGACATCACAAGTAGGCAGAGAGACAGGTAGAGAGAGAGGAGGAAGCAGGCTTGCCACTGAGCAGAGAGCCCGACGTGGGGCTCGATCCCCCGACTCCGGGATCATGACCTGAGCTGAAGGCAGAGGCTTTTAAAGCACTGAGCCACCCAGGTGCCCTGGAGACTTTTTTTTTTAATTGAGGTAAAACTTTTATTCAGTGAAATGCTTAATAATCTGAAATGCACAGTGTGATTTTTGACAAAGGCATGCATCTGAATAAACTGTAGGCCTATCAAGATACAACTGTTTCCTCTTGCCCCTTTACATGCAGTTCTTGTCTCCAGCAGAGACAGTTACTCTTCTGGTTCTATCATTCTGGGTTAAATTTGCTTTTTCCAAAACATCACATGCATGCAATTATACAATAGGTACAGTTTTGAGTCTAGTTTTTTTCCACTCAGAATGTGTTTGGAGATTCACCCTTATTATTATGTGGATCAGTACTTTATTCTTTTTTTTTTTTTTAATTTTCAGAGAACATTCCATTATATGAATTCACTATAATTGTTTACCCTAAGCTCCTATCGGATTTTTGTTTGGTGTTGGAGAGTAAATCTGGCCCAGTTACTCTACATTATTTGAATGCATTGGTCCATTTAATTTTAAGAAAAGATTGGTTAAGAATCACAGCATATACTCCATCAGAGCATCACCATCTTTTAGCTCTCAGATACAGCTCAGCATCCCAAGTACACATTGTTCAGAGGTGTGTTTGGTTACAAGATATATGAGTGAAGAAGGAGGCAAGATCCAGCTCTGCTCAGGAAATGCATTGTCGATGGGGTTCTTTCAGCTTTCATACCTCTTCAGCCAGTGCTCCTCAATTACAGGTCATAAAGTCAATCTTGAATCCTTCAAGTACAGTGAATTTAGAGGTTTATTTAGAATGATGCAGAATACATAGCAAGATTAAAAAAAAATCCTTGGTTATTTTAGAACTGGTACACTCCTATATATTGACTGAATTGATATTGAAAGGAATTTAACCAAGGATCAAAGTCTCAGGCATCCTTAAGACTGGAGGTATGACAAGCCATGGGGTTGTGTAACTCATGTCTCCCTTCAGAAACAGCCTGCTGTTCACCTGCAGAGGGCTCAGTTGGTCTTTTATGTGTTAGCACCATCAGGACCCTACTACTGCGTTTAAGCAGGGGCTGCACTCTTCTGGAGAAGCTCCTGACCAATAGGCTAGTGTGATAGAAGTCCTAGGGCTGAATTACATGTGCTCAATACTGGAATTTCTGTTAGATAATCTTAGCTCTAATGTCCATAATAGCCAAACTGTAGAAAGAGCTGAGATGTCCTTCGACAGATGAATGGATAAAGAACATGTGGTCCATATATACAATGGAATAGTACTCAGGGGATGGGTTAACCCAGTGATAGGTATTAAAGAGGGCACGTATTGCATAGAACACTGGGTGTTATACATAAGCAATGAATCATGGAACACTACATCAAAAACTAATGATGTACTGTATGGTGACTCACATAACATAATTAAAAAAAAGAAAGAAAGAAAGAAAAAAAGATAATCTTTGCTCTGGAAATCCTATTGGATTAAGAGTGTCATTTCTACAGTATGGCTTGGGGCTCTCCTTGGCCATTCTGCCCACCCCACCCTGAATCCCATTTCTTTCCTTTTAAAACCTAATTCTATTTTAAGCTGTCTGTGGCAACGTCACAACTCTCTGTTCAAGTTTATAAATGTATCAGTGGAATTTATAAATATGAAGCCTATACTCTTTCCTTTTGATCTAGTTGGGTCCTGCAAGAAGCCAGTGAACTTGAAACTGAGGCAAATTTAGAAGTTTAAGAGATTTATTAAGGAAGAGGGAGTGCATCTGTAAAGGAGAAAATGCTGAAACAATCCAATCGGGGAATGCATTTGGAACGTGATTTGTAAATTTAGTATTAGTAATTCTGAAAGAAAGAAAAAGAAAACAAATCTACTGGTACCAAGAAGAATATCAAACAAAGTATTAAAATCCATCATTTGATGGTTTCTATATGACACTCTCATAAGTATGCTGTTGCACCTTCTTGGTGAAACTTCATAATGAGTTTTGCATTTTCACTAAAAATCTTGCCCCATTTGCTAAACTTAAAATGTTTCCTCTGGTTCCACAGATATTTGTGTGATGTACTGGTTTAAAAGCCTAAGAGTGGCAAAATAATGCAATTGTTTTTATTAGCCTGGGACTTTAAAAGACTTAATGCAAAAGAAACTGTTGCAAGTGATATTGTTATAAGTAGGTTTCTCAGCATAATTTTTGCTTTAAAAGTCCCAGTGAAAGAACCACATGGCTCTCTAACACCAAAACTGAATTTTCCTTCATGAAACATTTAAAATAATCCCTCAGTCCCAGAAGTTTCTTTTTATGTATTAAAATTCTGAATGGAAACTCTGAACTCATTAGCTTCTACCATTTATCCCTTATTTTCTGGATGAGTACTGTAATCAAAATTATATTTGCTTTGCAATGCTTTGGTAATGTAATAATACATCACAAGGGTAAATTACTCAGAGCATACCTCCTCAGAATCTGCAAACCGCTGTCATCCGATGTGGATCTCTCGTGACTAATAATTATACATGGATTTGCGCAAAGTCTGATAGAAAGCCAGTTATCCGTTCCTCTTCATTCATTCCTTCCTTTATTCACTTAGTCAATAAGCATGCATTCAGTATGCATGATATGTCAGTTAATGAGTATATATAGTCCCTGACATCAAAGAACGATTAAATATCTCTGCTTTTTCCTTCAGAAAATACAATGATATTGAAATGAGTATGCTGCTTTTGTAATTTATATACAATTGTTTGAGTTGGGTGCATAAAAAATCTTGTCATGTCTAATGGTCTTCACTCATCTTCCCAGACTTGCAAGAGATACAGACCCAGTAACATTGTGTTATGTCTGTCATATGTAACATGGCTTCCTGTGCTCTTCCAGATCTAAGAAATCTTAGGCTGATTTTCTCTGGTCCTGATGTAGTCAGGGGCTTCCTTTTACGTCATCATAAACCATGTAGGCACCTAAGCTCCATCCTCCTTTTTGGATGAGCTTAAGGATGCCCAAGATTTTGACTGAACGTGGTTTTTGCACAGGTTGGATCAAATAGATGTGGAGCACTCAAGGGACTGATAGATTCAGCCAGCTGGAAGGAAGCTGGCTCGGGTATTTATGGTCAAACCCAGAAGGAGTAAAAAGAGGCCACTGGTCTTTGACTTTCACAAGGCTCCCTGGCAGAGGAAAGAAAAAAAGTGGTCAGTGCTGAAAACATTTCAACAAAATTGAACTTTCACCAACTCTTTATGGTCCCCCAAACCCCACAGCCTGTGGTTTTTAGGTTGGACTTTAAGGCCAGTGACTTTTGAACTCAAAAGCATGTCTTTTTTTTTTTTTTTTTTTTTCTTTTCAGGTCTAGTGATCCAGGGCAGAGATTGGCATGCTTTCTGACACAAAATATAGGAATAAACCACATGTGCTTAAGAAAGGGTGATGAACACATACTTCTAAATATCATGTTATCATATTGGTCTAGCTTTTTATTAGAAATTTTTAGCTAACCAAGAAATATATAAAAGATTAATATCTGATTTGGTAAATAAGCATTTCAACAACAAACAGAGCCATATAATCAATATCATAATTCTCAAAAATATGCATAATTCAGCTTTACTTTGAGGCCTGTGCTTTTATGTAAGTTATTATATTTGGATCTGCTAGACTTGTGTAATGTTTAAAAATCATGGACATTTTTGTTCGTATATTTTAAAGTTAGGTAATTAAAGATGTAAATGGGTATGTAGACATTTAAAAAATTTTAATTGTAGAATAACATGGGGAAAAATCACATAATCCATGTTACAATTTTCATGAGTTAAACACATCCAATGAAAATAGCACCAAGATCAAGAAATAAAACAGGGCCTGCATCTCAGAAAGCCACATTATGCTCCTTTTCCAACCATAATCAGTCTTCACAAGGGTCTTTTTTCTTGACCATTCAGGTTTTTCTTTTTTTAGATTATACATAAATGAATTTCTTTCTTTTGTGACTGACTTTATTGCTTGATATCATGTTTGTAATTTTCACTGATATTGCTTTGTGTAGTATAGATTTATATATTCTTAGTGATATGTATTCCATTGTATAATAGCTATAATTTGTTTGGCCATACCACAGTGGATGAACATTTTCTAGTTTTCTGCTTGGAGTTTTGACACTTAATTCTATGGACATTGTGGTATGTGTATTTTGTCAGTCATTTCTCAAGAGTATATACATAATGGTGGAACTTCTTAGACTTCCTTCTTTGGTATTATGTCACTCTTTTGAATCAGAACCAAAGTGAAAAATAAATCAAAGCGTCATTATATTTTACACATGTAATGTACACGTAGTTAATTTAAATTATGTATTTACATATTATATTTTCTGATTAGTTCATCTCAACTGTATTCTTTCACTTATTATCCAGGTACTAATTTATGTATCAGGTTTTCATTCTTACAAAATTCATTGAACACATAATCTAAGTACTAAGGAAGACAATTCATTGAAGATATATTACAAAGAGAAAGAAAAACAGAATAATACAAAAACTTTTAAAAAGATACATTATTGAAGGTAGTGAGTAAAAATTATATTGGAGGATGGGGGCACCTGGGTGGCTCAGTGCGTTAAGCCTCTGCTTTCAGTGAAGCCCTTGATCTCAGGGTCCTGGGATGGAGCCCTGCATTGGGCTCTTTGATCAGCAGGGGGCCTGCTCTCCCCACCCCTGCCTCTGCCTGCCTCTCTGTCTACTTGTGATCGCTCTCTCTCTGTCAAACAAATAAATAAAATCTTTAAAAATATTATATTGGAGAGTCAAAATATAAAATCATATTAAAATCTCAAAATATTTCATCTTCTTTCAAACTGTAATCACCAAAAAGACCCTTGCATTATCATTTATCCAAAATAGATTATACAGTTGTGGGGCGCCTCAGTGGCTCAGTGGGTTAAAGCCTCTGCTTTTGGCTCAGGTCATGATCCTGGGGTCCTGGTATCGAGCCCCGCATCGAGCTCTCTGCTTAGCGGGGAGCGTGCTTCCTCCTCTCTCTCTGCCTGTCTCTTAGCCTACTTGTGATCTCTGTCAAATAAATAAATAAAATCTTTAAAAAAAAGAAAGATTATACAGTTGTGTAAATTAACCTTATTTTTTAAATTAAGACTTTATTTTTTAAAACTGTTTAAAGTTCACAACAAAATTGAAGAAAAGGTGCAGAGATTTCCCGTATGCCCTCTGCCTTCCCACATGTTTTAGTCTTCCCCATTAAATATCCATGCCAGTGGTGATATTCCTCTCAAATTTCTGATATTAGTAATTTGTGTCCTCTCTTTTTTTTTTTTTTCTTAAGAAACCTAGGTAGACACTATCAATTTTACTTGTCTTTTCACAAAGAGCCAGGGTTTAGTTTTGTTGTTGTTTTTTATGTAATTGTTATCATTTCTTTTCTTCTGCTTACTTTGGATTTAATTATCTCTTTTTTTCCTAGTTTTCTAAGAAAGAAACTTGTGTTACTAACTTGAGATCTTTTTTTATTAAATGCAGTCAAGGCTATCAATTTCCACTTAAGTACTGCTTTTGCTGTATCCTACAAATTTAAGTTTATGTTTTCATTTTCATTTAGTTCAGTATATTTTTAATTTCTCTGGAAAATTCTTCCTTGGCCCATGTTATTTGGAGGAAAGTTGTTTAAACTTCATGTGTTCTGGGATTTTCTGATTTATTTCTGTTATTAATTTGTAATTTAATTCCACTCTCCTTTACCTCTGATTATTTTCCTTGTTTTGAAGTCTATTCTGTCTAACTCTAATTTAACTACTTCTGCTTTATTTGGATTAGTGTTAGCATGGTATATTTTTTACCACCCATTTCTTTAAATCTAAATGTGTCTTCATACTTCAAGTGGGTTTCTTGTAGACAATATATAATTGGGTGTTGTCTTTTGATCTGTTCTGACAGCTTCTGCCTTTTAATTGTTGCATTTAAACCAGTGACATTCAAACTGATTATTGATATAGCTGTATTACTAGCTACCATATTCATTACTATTTTGTATTTATCATGTTTATTATTTGTTCCTACTTTTGTCTTTCACTCTTTCTGCATTTTGTGGTTTTTGTGGATTTTTTATAACTCCATTTCCTCTTGCTACTTAGCATAGTTGGTTATAGTTCTTTACTTTTTAATCCCAATGTAGTTAACATACAGTGTTATATTTGTTTCAGGTGTACAATATAGTGATTCAATAATTTCATACATCACCCTGTGCTCATCACTGTAAGTGCACTCCTTGATCCCTGTCACCTATTTCACCCATCCCCCAACCATTTCTGCTCTGGTAACCATCAGATTATATTCTATAGTTAAGAGTCTGTTTCTTGGTTTCTCTCTCTTCTCTTCCTTTGTTTATTAAATACCACATATAAGTGAAATCATATGGTATTTGCTTTTCTCTGACTGACTTATTTCACTTAACATAATACTCTTCAGCTCCATCCACATCACTACAAATGGCAAGAATTCATTTTTTTCATTATTTTTTTTTTAAAGATTTTATTTATTTAACAGAGAGAGACACAACAAGAGAGGGGACATAAGCAGGGGGAATGAGAGAGGGAGAAGCAGCCTTCTTACCCAGCAGGGAGCCCGATGTGGGGCTAGAACCCAGGACCTGGGATCATGACCTGAGCCAGCAGCAAACACTTAACGACTGAGCCACCTAGGCACCCTATTTTTTTCATTCTCTTTTATGGCTGAGTAACATTCCATTATATATATGTCTATATGTATCTATGTATATCTATATAGCTCTCTCTCTCCATATATATATATATATATATATATATATATATATATATACACACACACACACACACACATACACATACCAACCATATCTTTATCCATCCATCTATCAAAAGATACTTGGGCTGCTTCCATAATTTTGTTATTATAATTAATGCTGCACTAAATATAGGGGTACTTGTATTCCTTTGAATTAGTGCTTTCATATTCTTAAATACTCAGTAGTGCAATTACTGGATGGTAGGGTAGTTTTATTTTCAAATTTTTGAGAAAGCTCCATATTGTCTTCCACAGTGTCTTCGCCAGTTTGCATTCTACCAACAGTGCAAGAGGGTTCCTTTTTTTCCACATCCTCGCCAACACTTTCTTGTGTTTTTGATTTCAGATAATCTGGCAGGTATGAGGTGATGTCTCATTGTAGTTTTGATTTGTATTTCCCTGATGATAAGTGATGATGAGCATCTTTTCATGTGTCTATTGGCCACCTGTATATGTCTTGGAGAAATGTCTGTTCATGTCTTCCACTCATTTTTTCGTTGGATTATTTGCTTTTGGAGTGTTGAGTTGTATAAGTCCCTTATATAGAAACCAGGCAGCCAGGGCCACTCTGCACAGAATGTGTGTGTGTGTGTGTGGCAGGGGAGATCTGCAGCACAGGAATTGAGACAGGTCTTGGGGGAGCAGGGCACAGTGTAAGCAAGTTTGTTTGTGAGTGTAGCACTGTGCTGGTTCCCACAGGTGGTTATATGTCTATGATGGGGGTGGGAGGAGGGAAATGACCCCTGACATCTCCTTATTTCCTGGAGAAGTCCCTCAGGGAACTCTGAGGTGAGAAGCTAACACTATCTCCCGTAAACCTCAGATGCCTTTCAAACTATTGCTTCCAAGCTGTTTCTCAGCAGCCTATTTGTTGTGCTATCTCTTTAAGGACAAGGGGCTTAGCTCCTATTGCCCTCTGGGCTTTCTCAGAGACGTGCTCACTGATTTTTAAGGTTCCAGGCTTTAAGTCCCACTGGTTATAAGGACTCACAAAATGTGGCCGCTCTGATTTTCAAAGCCAAATACTGTGGGGATTTCTATTCCCCTTGTAGGCTCCCTGGTATGCTAGTCTGTTTCTCACCCCTCTTTGTGCCCACAGCTCCCTCCCCTTGGAGGTCAGACATACAGGGTTTAGGTTCCCATGGAGTCCTCCCTCTTTCTACCCACTTTAATGTGGCCTTTTCTCTACGTTTACTTGTGGAGTTTGTTCCATCAGTTTTTGTGTTCTTTTGCAGGTTGTTCTGGTGCATTATCAACATTATCTAGTTGTATTTGTGGGAGGAGGTGAGTTTAGGGTCCACCCACTCTGCCATGTTTCCTGGGAGTCCCAGCTGTAGTTTCAAAGAATTCTTTTAGTGGTTTCCCTAGAGTTGGCAATACATATACAATTAAAGCTAACCCAATTCCACCTTCGAATAACACTCTTTAACTTCATGGGTAGCTACTTATCTTATAATAACAAAATAATCCTGATTCTTTCCACATGTCCCTTATATCATTGCTGTCAATTTATTACAGTTGTGTATGTTTTTTTTAAGAAAGTAATAGACAATAAAACACATTTGGGAAGGTTTATACATAATTTTGAGATAATAATAATCATGTAGAAAATACATATTTTCCATGGATGAAATTATTTCCACAGAAGTTTGGAATCCACCCTGGGTACTAACTCTTAAGGGGAATTATTTATAGATGTGCCTAACTTGCCAAATTAAAAAAAAGGAAACATAAATGTCTTAATTTGTAAGAACAAAAATGTTTAATTCCATTCACTTAGGATCTTCAATTAGGAAATAATCAGTTTAGATATGTTTTTTTCTCTCTTTTTTTGTTGTAGTAAATGCAAAATGTTACCTTAGTTTCAGGTGCTCAACATAGTGATTCAACAACTCTATATGCTGTGTTGTGCTCATGAGTCTAGTTACCATCTGTCACCAGGCAACACTATTCCGATACCACTGACTATATTCCCTCTGCTGTGTCTTTCATCCCTGTGATTTATTCATTCCATAACAGGAAGTCTGTATCTCCCATTCCCCTTCATCCATTTTGTCTACCCCCCACTCTCTTCCCCTCTGTAATCATCAGTTTCTTTTCTGTATTTATGTTCTATTTCTGCTTTTTGTTTGTTTTTTCATTTGTGTTTTTTAGATTCCACGTATAAATTGAAATCATATGGTATATGTCTTTCTCTGACTTATTTCACTTAACGTAATACCCGGTAGGTCCATCCATGTTGTTGCAAATGACAAGATCTCATTCTTTTTTATGGTGGAATAATATTTCATTGTGTATGTATACAACATCTTCTTTATTCATCAGTCTATCAACAGAGACTTGGATTGCTTCCATATGTTGGCAATTGTAAAAAACGCTAAAATAAATATAGGGGTGCAGCTATCTTTTTAAAGCAGTGTTTTGTTTTCTTTGGATAAATAACCAGGAGTAGAATTACTGGATTATATGGTTGATCTATTTTTTTTTAATTTTTTGAGGAAACTTCATACCTTCACCAGTTTGCATTCCCATCAACAGTGCATGAGGATTCCTCTCTCTCCACTTTCTCACCAATACTTGTTATTTTTTGTCTTTTTGATTCTAGCCATTCTGACAGGTGTGAGGTGATATCTCACTGTGGTTTTAATTTCACATTTCTTTGATGATTAGTGATGTTGATATTGCTCATCTGTTCATGCATTCTACTTTATCTGTTAGAGTGCTTGGCACAATAATCATGGCTGTTTTATATTCCTAGTGTGACAATTCCAACATCTTTGCTGTGTCTGGTTCTGATAATTGCTCTGTCTCTTCTAATTGTATTTTTTACCCTTTGTTATGCCTTGTCATTTTTTTTCTTGATACCTAAACATGATGTAATGAGTAAAAGAATTGCAGTAAATCATCTTTAGTAGTGTGGTGGTGGGGTATAGAGGGAGGAGAAGCATGCCATGGTCTTAAAATTAGGTCTCAGTCTTTCAGTAAGCCTATGTTCTGGTCTGTGAAATTCACAAAAATTTTTCATGGTTTTTGATTTTTTGGTTGTTTGTTTGTTTCTTTGTTTTATTTCCTCCCCTCTTGGGTGGGACAGGATAGCTACAGCTAGAGTTCATTATTTTTCTACCTTCAAGTCAGATAGACTCTGCTAATATCCAGCAGATTAGGCTCTTGGTAACTAGGTTTTTTCTGAGGGCAGGAGTTTTTAAGAACAGGGTGCCCTGTTGTATTTAAAAATGGTTCTTTTTTCCCCTCCTCTGCCAGAACTAAAGGGATTTTTCTTTGATATTTACTGTGGGAACCTGGTAGAGCTTCTGGAGGTAAATCTCACAATTTTGTGGGGGCACCCTATGACTGGTTCCTTCTGAGGATTTTAATTTTCAGTCACACAGAGCCTCTAGCAAATTGTCAACTGCAGTTGAGGTTTCCTTACGTTGGCACTGGTTCCCACAGTGATTTTCACTTGTGGATCGATGCTCTGGTAAGGCACAAATCCTTGTGTTCACCTGCCTGTCTCTTCAATCTCAGGGACAGTGGTTGCCTTTGTTATTACCTCTCCTAGGGATCTGAAAATAGTTTTGTTTTTTTTTTTCCCAGTCTCTTCAGCTGTTTACCTTACATAGGGAGCTGAAAACCAGAAGTCTGTAAATTAAATAATAGAACAATATTTTAGGGGAAATATATTGTACACATACTTGGTGAACAGGGGCATAATCTCTATCCTTTGGACAAACAAGCAAAACATCTTACCTGTATTATGTGTATATTTCAGACTAAAATTTCCCTTTTATTAAATATGTAATGATTATTCCATGAATTACCAAACCACAGCCATTTACCCAAATAGATACTCCTTAACATTTTAAAATACATTTCAATTTGTTATAGTACTAGGAGAAAAGTTAAAATTTTGTTTGTCTAAGAATAACTGTCATTATGGAGTTAGGCAAATGTACAACTAATAAAAAGTAGAAACCTAGGTTAACCTGAGATAAATAAAAATAAAAATTAATAATTAATCAAAGCATTTCAGTGCCTTTTAAATTATTTCCTAGAAATAAATATGAAAACCATTGACTGGAACTCTTTTCAAAAGAAAAAAAAAAAAAAAGAAAAACCCAGAAGGGATTCCCAGTAGAACACAATAAAATGAATCCCATACACAAAGTTTTTTAAAAAGGTATTTATTCCATATGAACTAAGAGAGTGAATGAGGGAGCAAATGGAAAAGGGCGATATCAATAACTTTTGAAAGAATATAAGGAATGAATAGCTTAGCGAGGCTTAGGAAACAATAATTTTGGTAGAACTTGACACTGAGTAGAAGCAAGCTAGTTTGCCCACCAAAAAGGTAGGCAATTGGAACGAGCAGGTACCCTAGTATAGTAAGGTCAGACATAGAGCTGAAAATGGGAACATTATGTGAAAATGTCTTTAGATAGGGTGACTGGAATCCAGACTTCTCCTGGGTATTTACAAAGAATTGCCTTGCCTCCATCTCTGTCAGCAATGCCTGGAAATCTTTTCTCTGGACTGCTGAATCCAAAGAGGCTCTGGAATTGTGTTCTCCATTTACAGAAGATTATGGGTGAAGTGTGGGATTAAAACCAAGGAGTTTGCTAAAAGGTGTAAATGATGCAGTTAAGTTTTTTTCCCAGCTCTGCTTTTAAAATGCTGCAATCCAAGCATATTATTTTCCAAATTCTCATAGCTGTTTTCCAAAGAGGGATCAGAAGAAGCTTAAACTTCTGTAGAGGAAAAAAAAAAATATTTTCTGCCACAAATTATGGTACAACCCTTGATAAAACTGGAGTGAAGCTTATCAGGTGACAAGCCCCAAGAAAATTTCAGAGATTCCACCCAAATTTTGCATACATAATTTTAAATACAATTAGAGAATCAATTTTACTTAAGAAATGGAAAAGAGAGGGGCGCCTGGGTGGCTCAGTGGGTTAAAGCCTCTGCTTTCGGCTCAGGTCGTGATCCCAGGGTCCTGGGATTGAGCCCCACATCGGGCTCTCTGCTCGGCAGGGAGCCTGCTTCCTCCTCTCTCTCTGCCTGTCTCTCTGCCTACTTGTGATCTCTCTCTGTCAAATAAATAAATAAAATCTTTAAAAAAAAAATGGAAAAGAGATACAAAAAAATTTAAATTAAAGGGAATCAAGTAGGTTATTAACACTATGAATCCAGGAAACATTGTCTTGATATATTGAAAAACAGTGCATGAAATGCATAGTGTAATTTATATGTATCTTTATAAACACCATATTCATCTAGTTTCTTTTTTAGACTCAGAGAAATGGAGTGATGTGTCCAAATTTGAAAGCCTGGATGTTGGTACAACTATAATTTCTTACATAATTTACATGTATCTCATAATAGATATTTTCAAAATGGTAATTATATTTAAAAAAAATTGATCAGATCATTTATTTTCCTCTCCCACAGTCCTTTAAATGAGAAAGGCTGAGAGTTTTGGTAGAAAAAGGAAAATAGAGTCTTACTGTATACATAGAACAGAATAAGCATAACAAAGAAATAGAAATAAATATAAGGAGGACATGAATAAGAAAGAGACCAGAGAAAAATTCTCACTGTGAATCTAAGCTAACACAAAGTCCCCTTGCCTTTAGGTAGGAGGGAGACAAGATGAAATTATCACACCCTTGTATTTTTGAGAAGCATATTGATAGCAGCTGTCACACTGTAGGAAATCCTCATAATTCCTGCCTGTGGCATAAGGTTCTACCACTTCTTGCTGTCACTGTCTCCTCTGTTTCAAAAGAGGGGTTTGACACAGAGCCTAGTACAGACTCTCAAGGCCCCGGGAAAAGACGAAGTGATGTTGGCAGCCACAGATGGGTATGGACTCTTCAGTAGCTCAGGGATTCTGTGGATAGCTCTGTGTGATGACAAAGGACATTTAGTTCAGCCACTCCTTAACTTGAAAGAATATGGAGGCCATGTGAAAAGTGTTGTCTGTTCATTTGAAATCTTACTGTAACTCTACAACAGTGACCCAGTAGTTTAGTTAACATACCCTACGTTTTATTGTACTAATAAACTCCAAAATCTCAGTAGCAAACACAGCAAATACACTTGTTCATGTAAGTTCTGCATAGGTCAGAGCATTTCTACACAAGAGCTGTCCTCTGCATTAGGACACAGTGATTCCAGGTGTGTTTCAGTCCTGTACCACCACCTCTGTCTCAACACTTGATTCTGCTATTGCAGCAAGACAGTGGGTAAAGAGAGTTCTGGAGAGTCACTCAGCGACAATCAAATGTTTTGACTTAGAAATAATAAATGTTACTTCCTATTAGATGATTGTTTTTAGTCATATGGTGACCTAAATCCAAGGAGCCAAAAGTACAATCCTTTCGTGAGCAATTAAAAGACAGGAGAACTGAATGCAGCTACTATACCTGGGGAAGTTGTTATTTCAGATACAGAAGGAAAGGTTTACCAGAAATAATTAATGGAATTTGTAGAATCATTGAAGTAATAGGGAAAATGCATGATGATTTTTTTTTTTTTTAATTTTGATATTGTTACTTTGATGACAGATAATCTTGGGCTTACCCGGGCTGGGGGGATGAGTGGATAGAGAAGATAAAAAGATAAATTATAGAACATAAATCAATATAAATTAATGAAATAAATGCTTTTTAAATAAAATTTCTGATACTCTGCAATGGATCGCTGAATGATCTCACAGATTCTTAAATCTAGGATTTTTCAATAACTGCTATATAAGACAGCATTGTAAACATTCATGAGGATAAGAATCACTTATAGACATGATCATCTGTTTTGTGTGTGTTGAGTTTGAGGAGTTCTTTATAGATCTTGGATATCAGCCCTTTGTCTGCAGTGTCATTTGCAAACATCTTCTCCCATTCCGTGGGTAGCCTCTTTGTTTTGTTGACTGTGTCCTTTGCTGTGCAGAAGCTTTTGATCTTGATGAGGTCCCAAAAGTTCATTTTTGCTTTTGTTTCCTTTGCCATTGGAGACATATCTTGAAAGAAGTTTCTGTGGCCAGTGTCAAAGAGGTTACTGCCTATGTTCTCCTCTAGGATTTTGATAGATTCCTGCCTCACCTTGAGGTCTCTTATCCATTTTGAGTTTATCTTTGTGTATGGTATAAGAGAACGGTCGAGTTTCATTCTTCTACACATAGCTGTCCAATTTTTCCAGCACCATTTATTGAAGAGACTGTCTTTTTTCCACTAGATATATTTTTCCTGCTTTGTTGAAAATTATTTGACCATAGAATTGAGGGCTTTCTAGAATAGCTGGGCTTTCTACTGTTCCACTGGTCTATGTGTCATTTTTTGTGCCGGTAACCATGCTGTCTTGGTGCTCATGGCTTTGTAGTAAAGCTTGAATCAGGCAATGTGATGCTCCCAGTTTTGTTTTTCTTTTTCAAGATTTCCTTAGCAATATGGGGTCTCTTCAGGTTCCATACAAATTTTAGGATTGTTTGTTTCAGCTCTTTGAAAAATGCCGGTGGAATTTTGATCCAAAGATACAGACGTAGTGAAAAGAAGGGCCATCTGTACTCCAATGTTCATAGCAGCAATGGGCACAGTCGTCAAACTGTGGAAAGAACCAAGATGCCCTTTAATGGACGAATGGATAAAAAAGATATGGTCCATATATACAATGGAGTATTATGCTTCCATCAGAAAGGGTGAATACCCAACTTTTGTATCAACATAGATGGAGACTGGAGGAGATTATGCTGAGTGAAATAAGTCAAGCAGAGACAGTCAAGTATCATATGTTTTCACTTCCTTATGGAGGACATTTATAGATAGCTTGGTCTTTCTCCTTGAAATATTGATTCAATAGATCCACCTTTAAGTTGAATATCTTATTTTATTTTTTTTAAAATGAGACCTCCATATGATTGAAGTTGAGTGGTAATGCTGCAGTAAGGTACACATATTTTTTTCTTTCTAATTCTGTTGGTCCCTTCTTATTCTAACTACTTAATCCCATGGATATTTTTCTATAGAGAAATAATTTTCAGCTTTATTATGTAGTTAACATCAGTGGCAATTATTTCTTGTAAATTAACTTCTAGATACAAATCTTAAAAGGACAATTTAATGGTGGCAGAGGTATGTTTTAAAACAATAATTAGCATCACAGGTTGGTGAGTTTTGTTGTTTTTCATTCTGTTTCATATCTGCATAACCCCCCCTGAGTTATCTACCATTAGCTAATCATATAAGAGATTATTCCTATAAATTAGAATTATTGCTATGCCTTCTTGAGAGGTGTTAAATTAAAAGAAATTAGACCTCTAAATCCCTGCTTCAATATTTCCTCTGATCTATAAGAATATTTCTTGGAGAAGTGCCATTTTTGCCTTCAGCTCTTTAACTTACTGATGTTTCTATTCTTTTACTGAGAAATTCAGTTTATTTATAGAACATACATGTTACAGTATTGCAATGAATTTGTATTTTCTTTAATTGTTGCCAAATGCCATCTGTAATACATCTAGCCGTCTTAGAAGGATGCCATCTAGAGCACCATCTATCAATATTCAAATTATTAAAGCATTTTTTCTACCATAATAAATAATAACAAATATCACAACAAACATCACATTGGTACTTTCTTACAAATTTCCTCATGTTTAAAATTAAAATAGTATTATCTATGTGAAATAAACAACTCCAATTTCTTCAGATGATTTTTGTGTTTTCAAGTTTATTATTATACAATATTTACATAATTTAGAATACTTAATATTAGGATATGTTGATGTTTATATTTGAAGATCTAAAGTTTTGTGAATAGCATACTTAATTTATTTTGAGTGTGTAAATTATAAAATATTTTGTACTTTATGTGCTAAGTGATTATGTTAATCTGTATATTATCTTCAAAATTTAGCTTTAGATCATTGCCCAATGTAACTCTGGATTAGGTTTCAGAATAAATTATATAATTTGGTATTCTTCATTCCTTGGGAGTTAAAATATATTAAATTGTTAAAAATATGCTGTAGGCTCATATTTTAATAGAACTTATTCTATTAAAAACACTTAATTCAATTATATGTGATATATAGATAGATAGATATCTATCTATATATCTCTACATTCATTTCATAGACCTGAAAACAATATCAAAGTATATATACTAAAACATTAATAATATTTACCTCTGGATTATGAAACTTACATAATTATTTTTAGGGCATTTTTTTAGATTTAGATTTTTACAATTAGCATGTATTACTTATATCATTATTATAAAGAAAAAAATTATATATTTAGGATATTTTAAGAGTGTAACATTCAATTTAAGTAACATATTTTTTCTTTTTTTTTTCAAAAGATTTTATTGTAATTCCAGTTAGTTAACATGCAGTGTAATAATGTTAGTTTCAAGTGTACAATATAGTGACTCAACACTTCCACACATCATCTGGTGCTCATCACAATAAATTCATTCCTTAATCCAAGTTAAGAGATATTTATACATAACATTTCTGTATGGTGTAGGTTAGAATTTTTTTTTTTTTAATGTTTCAGACTTGGTACTCTATTTTCTTTTCCACAAACATTTAGAAAGACTCAACTATTCATAGTTATAATATTCTAATTGTATTATAATAAAACAATTATCATATATTATAGTGGAAAACAAATAATGCTCCCATTATAGAAAGAAAGTAACCTGATTAGCAAGGAGCAACTAGTGGGTCAGAATTTTGATAAAAGATCATACCAACATCTCAAGTATACTTAAATATATAATTGCAAATACATGCATATAAAATGACTAGTTTTCATTCTTTAAAATTATTAAAGGCTATGCATTTCTTTCTGAAATAACTTAAGAACAGCTTTGTTGTAACCCATTTTTTTGTATGAAATGTTATTTTATTGCTTGTTAAATTCAGATTAATTTGATTATACTCGTTTAACACTTTGTATTTATTAACTTAGTTGATCTTTACAAAATCCTTGTGAAGTATGTAATATTATTTTCCCCAATTTGCCAATGGAAAATTAGATTGGATTTTTTTTTAATTGCCCAAGTTCACACATTTAATAAGTGGCATAGTTGAGCCAAAGAAGTCTAGTAGCTTTGTAATTTCTATGTTATACTGGAATATACTTTTAGTTTTTTGCTTTGTTAATGTCTATATTGTACTGAGTCCTAGATAATGCATATTTCATCCAAATATACATATTTTGATCACCTCTTTGATCAAGGGTTAATCTGAGACTTTTTTTCAATACTTTTGCATCTTCATTTAGGATCAAAGTTCAAAATATATAAAAGATCATGTTGCAACAACATGGGTGTAACTATGGATTTAACTAGAATGTATTATGCTAAATGAAATGTCGGTCAGAGAAATACAAATACTATATGATTTCACATATATGTGAGATTTAAGAAACGAAAAAGATGAACATAGAAAAGGGAAGAAAAAGTAAAATGAGATAAAAACAGAGAGGGAGGTAAACCATAAGAGACTTTAGGGAACAAACTGAGGGTAGTGGGGAGACTGGGGAATGGGACAATTGGGTGATGGGCATTAAGGAGGGCATTTGGTGTAATGAGCACTGAATGTTATATGCAACTGATGAATCACTAAGCTCTACCCAGAAAGTAATAATACACTATATGTTAATTAACTTGGAAAAAAAAATGAAAAAAAGATCATATAATGACAATCCTCCCTTTTAATGGTTTCCTGTAACCATCTAAATTTTATCTTTTATAAAATATATATTCATATCCTTTGTCTTTTTTCTCCACTCTTGAGGTGTTAGCATTTCTATTAACTAGATGTAGGATTTCAGTATGAAAGGAACTTCCCAACTAGTATACTACAGCAGCCTGGATCGGTTTGGGGGTGGTAAAATTCTCTGTTTCCTGTTGTCCTGAAATCCTGGGTTCTAGCTTGAGTCTCAACCAATCAGTCCATTTAGTGAAGGGTATGTGACATGGAAAAGTTATAGATATAAGCACTTTAGTATAAAGGTTGTAAATATTGTTTTCCTAGACTTTTTAGTCATTTAATTTGTCACATGATAATTTTTATGCAGAAAATTAAAATTTATCCAGCTGATTTTATTAATGTTTTATGGCTTCTGGGATTTGCGTGAAAGAAAAGTCTTTCCCACTTGGGGATTATACAAAAATGCCACCATGACTTTATTTAGTATTTTATGATTGTTTATTATACTTAAGATTTTAATCCTTTGGAAATGGTCCAGGTATAATAAATATGACATGGAACCTAGCTCCAGTTCTCACTCAAATATCCCAACATCATTTATTCCTTCAGTGACTTGAGTTTATTAGAAATGGTGAGAATATATTTTAGCTTTTTTATGGACTTTCAACTCTGCTCCTTGGAACGTACTGGTTTATTTATATACCATTAGAATGTTCTTAAAATTATTGAGGCTTTATAACTGATAGGAAAACTCCTTCTGTTTATCCTTTCTTTTCATGATATTCGAGATATTTGTGCTTTTCCTTTTTCCGTGTCTTTAGAATATCTGTATCTTGGGGCACTTTACATTGTTTCTTATGGCATCTATTTTCACTTACTATCCTACCAATTTCAAGTTTATTTGTGTGAAATATTTTGTCTTCTACTCTTATTCTGAGAAAAGGCACAATATTTTATCGGCTTGTATGTGCCATCTGTTCTGGGGTGTTGCTTTCTTGATTTTTTTTGTAAGTTATTTAACTAAATATTACTACAATTTATGAAAGTTTTACTTATTTTATTACACCATTTATTCTCAAATATCGTTACATTTCTTTCCTTATTTTATTTTTCTTTCTTCATTTACTTATATTATCTTTTGAAAAATTTGGGCTTTGATTCCTGTTAAATAATATGCACCAGGTAATTGGGATTTAGTGTTATTGTTAAATGCATACCACATTCTTTTCTTTCACAATTAAATTGGGAATTGTAGTTCTTCCTCTCTCTTCTTCTCATTTTCTCCTTCTCTCTCTATTACTCTTTCTTTACAATTGGATTTGAACAGTTTAGTTATCTCATAGTTTTGTTTTCTTTTTAAAATTGTGTACAGATTTGACTGTTATATCTACACAAATTGTTACTTTTTATGATATGTCACTCTTCATTCTGTTTAGCAAGACTTTACTTAAAATTCATCTTTACTATTATCAAGTATTGACTCTGCTTCTTTCTATTTATTTGCCTTTGTCTAGTATCTCTTCATCCAACTTCTATTTTGAAACTTACTTTCTTTCTTTAGCATTTTCCTTTAGTAGCAGAGAGCTAGTTTTCAATTTTTTGCTGAAATTTCTGTTAATAAAAAAATGCAGTCTACTTACATTTACTGTAAAAATTGATAAATTTGACTTTGTTTTTCATTTATCCTTTATTGTCTTTATTCTTTTCTTTCTCTTTTTCCATATGACCTATATCCCTCACCAAGACGACATTTTTCTCAGTGTTTCCCTATTTCTATTCTAATGGATTGTAGCTTTTACTTTTTTTTTTTTTTTTTTTTTTTTTTAAGGGAGAGAGGGAAGTTGAGTGGAGGGAAGATGTAGAGGGAAAGGGAGAGAAGGATCTTATGTAGGTTCCATGCTCAACAAGAAGCCCAAAACCGTGCTCAATCTCAGGACCCTGAGATCATGACCTGAACCAAAATTAAGAGTCAGATGCTTAACTGACAGAGCCACCCAGCTGCCTCTGTAGCTTTTACTTTTTAATGCCAATTCTCTATTTATTTAACATTTAAATTTTATTATAATAATAAACTACTTTTAGTTTTAAAACATTGTTAAATTTTCTTTTGAATTAAGCTTTCTTATACAAGAACACTTAGTCTGTTATATATATTTGGACTTCAAACATATTACCAAGTTACTAATATTTCAGTCATTTTATAATTACCCATTTAGGTTTATCTACATTTCTTACAAAGTCTATTGCTCACATTTGTTTCTCCTCTTATTATATTTCCCCATACTTAATTTGTTGTTCTGACACATTTATTTTTTAGTAAAGTCTTCTTAGATATTGCTCTTTGAGAGTGTAGGGGCCAAGGTCAGGCTGCCCCAAGATGGACCACATCTGTCTGAACATTATTTTGAGTTAAAAGTAATCAAAACACAGTAGATGCAAGAAAAGCTCTCTTCCTGGTCCTTAACTGCCTAACTCACGTTGGAAAAGAGAGCCTGTATCATGAAGAGAGCTATTAACAGAAACCTCTCCCCTCCCAGAACTTACCTAAGAAACTTATCTGCATAACAGGGTAACCTTTGTTTTTCAAAACATCTCCTTGCACCTTCCTGCTAATGGTCTTCCTCCTCTTTGTATCCTTAGACCCTGACCCCTTTCCTTAACTCATATGAACTGTCATTAAATTTAAAAAAATTAATGACAGCATTCCTACTTTTTCATCTTGGACTGACAGAACCCATCATTTGCATCATGTTGCCTCATTGTCTTTGGAATTTCCATGTCTGTGTGGATTCCACATAAGGAATTTGATTTTCTCCTGCTAATCTGTCTCATGTCAATTTGATTCTTAGTCCAGCTAGTACCTTTAAGGGCATAGGAAGGTTTTCCTCCCCAAAAGAATGCAGACTGATATCTTTCTCCTTCCCTACATACCTGCAAACATTTGTATTTCATGGTGATAGGTGAATGACATCTTGAATAGGTATAGAATTATTGGGAACTAACTCCTTTTTCCCAAGTGTTTTATGAATATTATTCCTTATGCTATACCTCTTATAAATTATTGATTGCTGGGACACCTGGGTGGTTCAGTCAGTAAAGCATCTGATATTTGATTTCTATCAGGTCTTGATCTCAGGGCTGTGAGATCAAGCCCTGCATTAGGTTCCATGCTGCACAGGGCACCTGCTTAATATTCTCTCTCTACCCTCCCTCTGCTCCTCCCTCCCTACTCTCTCTCCTTACTGTCCCTCTCAAAAAAAAAAAAAATAATAATAATAGATTGCTATTATTTAAATGGTGATTTTTTTTTTCCCCTGACAACTTGTCAGAATTCTTATTTGTATTTTCAAGATTATACCAAGGGCTTTATTCATTTTCTAATCTTCTCTGTCATAAATTTGGTAAAACTTTCAATCAGAAAACTTCACTATTTCATTATTATTTATATCCTCCCTTCTCTCTGTTCTTTATTTCCTCTTTCAGTAATTTTATGCCAGTTTGGTGATAGTTTGAATTGTGGTCTTCTTCTCTGGTCATCTGATATTACTCACATTTTAGAGTTACAAAATAGCTCATAATAATATTTACTAGTTATATTTAGTGGGAGAGAAAAGGCAGAATATACTTACTCCATCTGACCCAAATCAGGAACCTCCCTCGTGACTGAAATGCAAGGAAAAAAAAAAAAAAGTTTAACAGATTACACACACACAAAGAATAGTAAAATTCAAGTCAGAACTAAAAAATTACCCCATATATAATAGAGATAAATGTGGAGATGAAAAATATGAAAGACAAGTTTCTAATCATGGAGCATAAAATGAAGTACAGCATACATTAAGTTAGATTTCTAAAATTAGATAATAAAGAGAATGAGTGAGGGAAAAACAGTAAAAAATAGCTGAGGAATTTGTAGAATCAATAAAAATTATTCTGGAATGAATTAAATATATTGATAAAACTTCTATTTACATAAACAGCACTGTAAAATGTGGAGCTGGTTAAAAGATAGTTATAAAATATATATCAGCAAAAGTTGTGTGTCAGATCTCTAAAGAAATTCTACAGGTCAGTAAGAAAAATAATATAGGAAGAAGAAACAAAAAAATATGAAGAATCACTTTTTTTTCAAAAGATGAGAAACTAGTGGAGAACAAAAACGTATACAAAGTTTACTTTCTCTGATAATCAAAGACATGCAAATTAAAACCATAAGGAGACCCCATTTTCCATGTGTTTTAAACTTATTCAACACTTATTTCACTGAGTATTCATTATTATAAAGCATTGTACTAAGAACTTCAGAGGCTATCAAGTTGAAGAATACAAAGCAGGCTAACTGGCATCACCAAGCATACAAAATGACAAAGGAGAAATAATTTCTATGGAGATACTGTAAGAAAATAGTATCCTAGTTAAAAGGACACATTGTTAACAAAACTATTAACACAGTGAAGTGATAAGTGGAAAAAGATATGTTATTTAAATAATTTATAGAGAACTAGTAAAACACACTAACCTTCCCCAACTGTAAAAATGTAAGTCTAACTAAAATACTTATTTTTTGTCTTTTGAGACAGAATTAATTATTCACTTTACTTATTATATTGTAATAGTGCTTATCTAAAAATAGTGCTACATATGTCTGTTTCACTCAAAACACGGTAAAAAATTTAATGACAGCAATCCTGCTTTTTCCTCTTGGACAGCCAAAATCCATCATTGCATCTGTCTCATAACATATTTTAATTGCATGAATAAAATGAAAAAAATCATTTATTTAATGTGATAGCAATTGAAATCCAGGCAAATAAATCTCTACTTTCTTAAAAAAAAAAATCAATGAAGATGGAGTGACGATGAAAACCATATTTTAAGAAGATGAATTTACCTGCTCTGTACTTGATAGACTGGATAAAGGAAGAGACTGTTGCAAGTCACTGAATACTTCCTTTGTGAGATAACAAGCTTGTGAACAAGGGTACCAGCAGATGAGTAAAGATGATGGGACTATTCAATAGGCAAATTGAATATTAAATGAACAGACTTTAATAGCACATAAGGTGGATATTGATGACAAAGAGGAAACAAAGGAGGAAAGTATACAGAATATTTGTTCACTGTGAAACTTCTCTATAGTGTGTTGAGTACATCATTTCAACTGCATGTTCGAAGATGAAATTAATCTAGTGAACCAGTTAAGGAGGAGCAAACACCAACACAATTAAATTGCTTGTCAATAGATATCCAAGGTGGCTCAGAATAAAAAGAGTAAAGAAATGTTGATTGTGCATTAAAATATGCAAATTATTCAGTGTGGAAATTATTTCTGGGAGAAGATGAATATTGTAAAGGATTATATTAACAAAAGAGTAAATAGAATTGGAAAATAGGAGTAGCAGATGTTATCTTTTGTTTTCTACTTGTCAGAGCCAGCAAGTCCTGCATTTTCAACATTGTGATTTAAATTCCTCTTGCCCACCATCCACTAGGCATCAGGTGTTTGAACTTAATCTCAATACTGGATAGGAAACCTGCAAACAAATCAAGACACTATACCTTGGAAAACCTAAGTTTTTTAAAAGTTGAGCTCCATATTGTCAAATTCTTCACATGCAATTAGTCAATATGAATTAAGGTATTTGTAGTATGGTTTAAACTTAATGAAGTTGAAAAGTTCTTTCCCTTTCTTGTCAATCTGTCTATACGTGCATAATCTATGTTCCTCACTCTTTTCTTTTTCTACTTGTATAATAAGACATGTAAACAGTATATTAAAATTAGACTAAATTATTCCCACACACTCAAAACTATATTCTTATTCAAGTTACTGAAATTAATTTTAAAATGCTATTTTTAAATTTCCTAACATAGATAACACTTTATATATAAGAAGGAACTAATATGAGGTGGTTTAGGAAATCTAAATCTACTTTCCAATTTAGACAGCTTCTATAAGAAGAGTTTCTTTGTTATATTGCAGATGTGTACCATTTCAAGTTAAAATTAAATACAGTATGTTGGTGAATTATCATGCTCCATGTGCAATCATCTTTATATATTTAATAATTCTAATTCATAATTAATTGACAAAGATTCAACCAGAAAAAAATATTAAATTGACTTAAAGTCAGAACAACTAAATTTCTGTTAAGATATTATATAATTTAACATCTTGCCATTCAGTTTCAAATGAATGTTTGCTTCATTCAATGTTCGCTTTAACATCATCAAAATGATGTTTGCTTATCACTACGTCAAAGAACAGCTAGTTGGTGATTGGTAGTTGTAATAAGACCTCCGGTTCTTTGGACAAACATGTACCAGGAGAGTACTTATAACATTATAAAATTGATTAATACTTAAAAAAATAATTTTTGTTTTGATGGCGTGGGTATAAAAAGATTTCTTTAGTTTTACTCTACATTTATAGTCACCACTGAGATGAAAGCTGGTATTTCTGTCAAGCCATCTGTAGTCCCAGTTATTTCTGACCCCATCTATTCTTGCCCCTTTTTGAATCACATTTCCCCCCTCACCAGAATTATTACAAAACAACTAAAAAAAAAAAAAAAAAAAAAAAACCTACTGAAACTATTCTTTTTAAAATAACACCAAAATGATATTATTGAACCAAATTCTTATCAATAAATTTTTTCTAGACATCAGAAATGATTGCTTTTTTTTTTTTCCCCCCCTCTCTGGCATGGTCAGGCAATCAGATTTTCTAAGGAATTAAGCATTTCTGTCAATAGTTTTCTCATGAACATAATCTATACATAAACTCTCAGATTTCAATGAATAAAACAAATTATGACACTATTCTAACACTAAACAAACATATACAATTCATATATATGTTTTATTACTTCATAAATTATACCAAAAACTTACAGTATATTGATGTCAGCAATAGCAATTTTTTAAATTAACATATAATGCATTTTTTATCTCAGGGATACAGGTCTGTTATTCATCAGTCTTCCATAATTCACAGCTCTCACCATAGCACATACCTTCCCCAATATCCATCACCCAGCAATCCCATCCCTCCCACACCACTCCACTCCAGCAACCCTCAGTTTGTTTCCTGAGATTAAGAGTATGCTGTGGTTTGTCTCCCTCTTTGGTTTCATCTTGTTTCATTTTTTTCCTCCCTTCCCCTATAATCCTCTGTCTTGTTTCTCAAATTCCTCATAGCAGTGAGATCATATGGTAATTGTCTTTCTCTGACTGACTTATTTCACTTAGCATAATACCCTCTAGTTCCATCCATTTCATTGTAAATAGCAAGAAAAATAGTAATTTTATTAGCTATTTCATAGTTAACCTGCATCTTTTTTGTCCCTTTCCTTTTTGTCAAATAAAATTTTTATTATAATTTTAATAGAAAATATAACCTGTGTCTTATTTTAGATATTATGTGGCATAGGAAAAATAACTTTATTTCATTCTTGTCCCAAGAAATTTAAAGTTTAATATCCCAGTCATTAAAATATTTCATTCTTATTTCCACAATCCCCATGTTGTACCCTAGCAGGAATAGATCAGTTTTTAACCTACATATCTTTCTATCATATGCATAAAAATAACTATCAATATAAAATTCTGAGAAATATTTTCTGCTCTAATTAGAATGGATTGGTTAAAATGTATTCTTTATGGATTCTTTTTTTCTAATTAAATTAAATTAAGTTAAATTTTTTTTCAGTGTCCCAAAATTCATTGTTTATGCACCACTCCCAGTGTTCCATGCAATACGTGGCCTCCATAATACCCACCACCAGATTCACCCAACCCCTTACCCCTCTTACCTCCAAAACCCTCAGTTTATTTCTCAGAGTCCACAGTCTCTCATGTCTTTATAGATTCTTATCAGGTTAAAAATAAGCAGAAAGCAAAATGTATTATCCAACATATATAATGATCATTTATGTTTAAGTTCATGGTAAAACAACTATAAGAATAATCTTCTTCTATAGTTATTTTGTGTGATGAATGGCAAAGTAAAAAGAAACTTGTATCATCAAAACGTTTTAGTATTACTTTAAAAATTAAAGAAAAATATGTGTTTTAAATCTTTAAATGTATCTTACCTTTAATACAGTTTTATATTTGAGGTAACCTCATTAAAAAAATGGATGATGATTATAATTTAAGATCAGGAAAATATATTATGGCCATTTCCATTATAATGGTCTTTTGTCTTTCTATTTATAAAATATTTACCTTAATTTTTATATAATTTTGGAACACCTGTGAGGCTTAGTCAGTTAAGCATCTGACTCTTGATCTTGGTCATGGTCATGAATTCAAGCCCTGTGTTAAAAAAAAATTTAAAAAAAAATAGGTAAAATAAAATAAAATAAGTAAATAAACTTGATTGGCTAAGAAGACTCTGAGTTAAAGCTTAAGTACCATCTGTAATTCCCACTTAAGTGCTCTGTAAATTATAAGAAATATCTTAGGACATTTAAAATAACAAACACTTCATACGTTATTTGATGATCGTCTGTTAGTGCTTTAATATTCTTTTTTTTTTTTAAGAGACTTTTTTTTTTTAAGATTTTATTTATTTGACAGAGAGAGAGATCACAAGCAGAGAGAGAGAGAGAGAGAGAGAGAGGAGGAAGCAGGCTCCCTGCCTAGCAGAGAGCCTGATGTGGGACTCGATCCCAGAACCCTGAGATCAGGATCTGAGCTGAAGGCAGAGGCTTAACCCACTGAGCCACCCTGGCAGCCCCAGTGCTTTAATATTCTTAAGGTCTTTAGTGATTCACTGTGACCATAGCTGAAGGTGGAAGGATCATGGGGTAGTCCTGAAACTGTAGTATAATTAACTTAGTTTGTTTACATGTTTAGATTTTTAAAATATATACTGGATGAACTTGTCTAACAGAATAATATAGGATTATTTTTACATTAACCATTTATTATTATTTTCATATATCAAATAATTTTTATAAGGCATCATTTTAGAAATTAGAAACATGTGGGGTGCCTGGGTGGCTCAGTCAGTTAAGGATCTGACTCTTGATTGTAGTTCAGGTAATGATCTCAGTGTCATGTGTTTGAGCCCCATGTCAGGTTCCATGAAGCACAAAGTCTGCTTGAGATTCTCTCTCTCCCCCTCTCCTTCTGCTCCTGCCCCTGCTCTGTCTCTCTCTTTAAAATAATAAGATAAACAAATATATTTTAAACATAGGAAATTAAAATCATGAGTGTTTCTGTTGCTAAAATAAAGTAGAGGCCATTTGTTTTATTAGTAAACCCATAACTGCATTTGCAATTTTCTTTTCTGCAATGGCATGTTATTCTGAGGAACTCATTTTTTTTTTCAGGTTTTCATTATATATAGCTTTAATACAACATAATTTAAATTTTCCTATCTTTAAAAAAACTTCTCCAATAAGTGTATAAGCAAATTAATGTTACAGTAATATATTTAGAATATTGTGTTTCAAAATAAATGTAGAAAAATTAATTCCTTGGTAATTGTAATGGAATAAATATAAATGTTAATTTATCAAAGTTTAATACTTACATTTTTAGTATATTAGTTCAAGTAACATACACATACCTACCCACATTCATATGCAGACACAAGCATATATATCATGCATGTGTAAGTGTATGTGGACACTAAATACATTCTGTATCTATGAATATATAGAGAGTGTCTACAAACATGTTTACTGTTATTCTTTATGATATAAAATGTATGTTCTTTCTCACTGAGTCAAAAGATCAAAAATGTGTAAACAATAACAAAACAATTCATTTTTTCTCCTGGCTACTGAAGAATGAAGAAGGTGAATCATGATTAGTTTGACATTCTTCCTTTCTTTTTTATAAAGACTACCTTAACAGAAAGATCAGAAGCTTATAAGATGATTTTCAAAAGTAGAAGCAGTAACAAAACTGATTTTTTCACTGTAAATATCATTTCCTGGGAGTCCTGGACATATCACAAATTCACTCTGTAACCAGGATATTTATAAAATCTAAACTTTAATATCTTTGTGTAGTCAAAGCATTGAAAAAGAGCAGTAGCATTCAGTATATTTTAAACTTCAATACACAGTAATAAACACAATTAAGACTCTACAGACTTGGTGACATAGACCAATCCCTTTTTCAGAGGACATTTAGGAAAGATGTGCAAAATTTAAGAAATGCCATCTTGAAAGAACTAGCAAACAAAGGAGATTGTGAATAAATACTGATCCAAATTGAGAAATGGACAGAAATCCAAAGTTATTTATTTGACTTGGGACCTTTTTTGCCTTTGGAAAATGCTGGTCTCAAAGACATGGATTAAGATTGTGTGAAGCCTTCAAGTTATAGTGTGGCACAAATTGAAATCCAGGAAATGCCATAGTGAATCCTTGTTAATTTAGAATGGAATCCTGAAAAAACTTATATTCTAGGAATAGGAGGAATGACCAAAACCACAAAACAAATCAAACCAGAACAAAAAAACACTCAAATTCACCAGACTTCCTCTGTGATTGTCACAGGATGACCCAGAAAATTTAAACCTGGCAAGGAGATTGCCTTTTTATTGTCTTTGAGCATGTATCAGAAGCAAATGAGAATCTTCTTTAGAGAATGACGTCCTACCAGACCTCAAATTATTTCTACAATTTCTCAAAATACACTGTCTCACAATCAATACATCCAGAGACTGTAATTATTAAACAAATTGTCATATGTAGTTATTAAACAATTAAATTCAAAATAATTATACTTTCTTTATTCAATGAGATTAAATAATTAAATATTACAATAGAGAATTGGAAACCATAAAAATGAAATAAATTTGAAAAAGTACTAAATAGAAATTCTAAAAGTAATTTATTTACTAAAATTAAGATAAAATTAAAATTAGTATTATTAGAAGTAAATGGAATCAGAAATAAAGTTAAGTGAGCAAAAAATAACTAGAAATCCATCATCTGTTTCAATATTAAGATGGAGTTTTCAGTATCTCATGGTAAATTTTTTAAAAAGCACAGTTAAAACATGAAATTATTTTACACTGATTGTTATTGGAAATACAACATCTTAACACTTGTGGTAGAAAGGTAAACAGAACATAGAAGGATACTTGTGTGCTTAAATATATATATTAGAAAAATGTAAAACATAAAATCAGTGAGTTACTGATACATATTTAAAAATATATATATACAAATAGAAAAAAGTAATAAAATAAAAAGAAATCACTTAAAAAATTAACAAAGCTACCTATGACTCTTTAAAAAGACTAGATGAAACTCATAAAAAATGAGAGGATAAAAACAGTCAATGTTGGAAATAAAGAGGGATTTCACTCTAGACTTGCATATGTTAACAGTATATTAAAAGAATACTTGGATAAAACTAGTAATATCTCTGAAAGTTTAAAAGAAATGGGCAAATTCCTAGAGAAATTACTATAACTTGTCTAAACAAGCATAATTATATATAGAAAATTAAATCTCTATAGTTTGTTATGAATATGTTTAAACATATTGAAAAGTAACAAGATTTTCATAGTATATACACATATACTCACCACCTAGATTTTGTTATTAATATTTTACTATACTTGTCTTATCACATTAACTCTTTAAACATTCCTCTTGCTAGTCATAAGCCCATTTTATTTTCGATACATTGGAAAGTAAATCAGGAACATTGGAACAATTTCCTCTAAGTATCATACATGCTATTAGCTAGAATTAAATTTTTATATACATTTTTATATTGAGGGAAAACTTGTTTATAATGAATTTTATAGCTTTTAAGAGACTATTCAGTGAGTTTTGACAAATGTATATACCTGTGTAACCCTAGATGCTACCAAGTTATAGAATATTACCTAATGTTCCCTTCTAGTCAACTCCTGTTTCCACCAAAAAAAAAAAAAAAATCACTTTTAAAATTTTTCATCATAATTTAATTTTGCTTGTTCTAGAAGTTAATATAAATGGAATCTTAGTGCATTCACTTTTTTTAATGTAAAGCTCCTTTCACTTAGTAGAATGATTTTGAGATTCCTACTGGTCATTGTATATAAGTATTTTATTTCTTTTTGATGCTGAGTAGTATTTCATTGTATGAATTTACTGCAGTTTCTTTAGCCATTCCTCTATTGGTGGATACTTGGGCTATTTGTAGTTTCTGGCTATTATGAACAAAGCTGATATGAATATCTTTTTTTTTTTTAAGATTTTTTATTTATTTATTTGACAGACAGAGATCACAAGTAGGCAGAAAGGCAGGCAGAGAGAGAGGAGGAAGCAGGCTCCCTGCTGAGCAGAGAGCCCGATGTGGGGCTCAATCCCAGGACCCTAGGATCATGGCCTCAACTGAAGGCAGAGGCTTTAACCCACTGAGCCACCCAGGCGCCCCTAATATGAATATCTTTAAGAAGTCATTTGTAAAATGTATTCAGAAATGAAGGGAACAAAACACAGTTAAGATACCTTTGAAGAATAAAGTTTGAGGGTTTGTATTAGAGGGCTTCAAGCCAAGGACAGACATACAGAACAAAGAAAGATAATAGAAAGCTGGAAACAATCACACACACACACACACAGAGGAACTTAATTTATGACAAAAGTGGCGCTATTAATTATCATAAAAAATATGTCTACTGTTAGCAGTATAATTTGTGCCACTGGCAATAGTACTCAGAGTTTGTTGTTATTGATTTATTGATGTTACTCTTGGTTCTCAATCATCAGTTTTATGTTTTTCCATGAAGTTCAGAGTTGGAGGTCTTGGTGTAAAAAGTTCACCTTTCTTTAAGGTAGTTAGTATATAAAGAATCATTCTTTATAAGTATAGTTTCCCTGGGGCTCTCTCTCTGCAAGACCAGACTCCAATCAAAAGTCTATTAAAGTCAAATACCTACAAAATAGAAAACAATAGTTATTTGCTCTCAATATAAATCTTGTCCTTTGCTGAATTAAGACTTCCTTTGAGATTGGTTTAGGAAAATCAATTTAAAAATCCCCCCATATTTGCATTGAAAAAAAGGAAATATACCCTGCAGAATGAATGATTGATATACTGTAGGGGTGATATATTTTTAAGCACACAGTTTTTCCAATTAAAACTTGCCAGAAGGAACAAATTATCAACTCTTGTTTTGATACAATGGGAGATATAATTGTATGCTCCTATTTCTCAGTCCTATTTGCATTTGATTAAACTTTTTATTTTGATTTCCAGCTCATAAGGACTGAAAAGAAAGATATATCCATGTGATATATTTAATGTTAGGGGAATAAAAAATATTTAACCTTGAAAGTTAGGCTTCCTAGAATATGTTGCTCTTTTGATGGTAAAAAGTGAATCAGAAGGTGAGAAATGTGAATTTTGTCCAGAAAGTGTAAGTTAGAGATGACAGTGCAAATATTTACATGTGGCCATAACATGGGACATGAAACTAATATTTGGTTTATTTTTCCTACTTCCATCAACCACTGCCTGTGTAAGAACATCTGAGGATGTTCTGTATTAGAATATTATATCAGGACACTATATCCGAATAGGTGAAAGTAAGGGGAGCCGTGCACCAGCATCAATCATGATCTCCTACTCTATTCCCAGGAGGGAAGAAGCAGAGCCAATTATTTTGCTTTGCTGTGGAAATGATTAAGTAAAGACTTCTTCTTGAAAGAGGAGGTAGAAAAAAAGTCAAAAAAGAAAGTAGTTAGGAGATATTTGAGAAAGATAAGTCCACAAAATTGAGAATGCACCCAATTAATTCCGGAATATAAAATGATGATTCTGATACTGTGGAAATGGTGACTTCCCACTTGTAGTTTGCTGAATGGCAAACTCTGTAGATAAATCCAGAACTTTTTTTTTTTCCCTTGATCAGCAGGAGTCTCATAATGGGGAAGTGGTTGACCTAATGGTCAGCTTAGAAAAGATACAGAAGTTATCTCGGTACACAAAGATGCTAGTCTTCCACTCAAGCAGCTACCAGCCAAGATCTCCTAAGCCTCTCTCACATGTCCTATTACATTCTATCACTGGATGTTCTTTGCAATGAGTGAGAGTGAGTGAGACGGCAGAGCCTAAACTCCTGGAAATCATCTATGCATAGCTGAGATTTGGTGGAAATTAAGCAGAGAAAGCCAACTAAGATGAATCCTAAGACCAGGTGTGGTTCTCCTATCACCATGGTATATATTCACATATGACCCTCAGTTCTATCCCCATTTCCTCCAGGTGATGGTCCAGGAAGATGGAGGATAGAGGAGAAAAAGGAAGAGCTCTTCAAACATCATATAAATTCAGAAAGGAAGCTTCTAATCATGACTGCAATGTTAGTTCTTGAATTAGATTACATAGCTTGTCCAAAAAGTAAGATTGAGACTAGGAGAAAAAAAGGGGAAAAACAAAACAAAACAAAAAAACCATTAAATTATAATTAACTATGTCATTGTTATTACCAAAAGCAAAAAGTAACCCCTAAAGGAAATTAATTTATTTAATAAAAATATTATTATTTGTGTATATCTGACTTGTACTTATCCACTTTATACCCATTATAAAAGTGAGATTCAGTAACATGAGAAAACATGTGTTGCTTCTACTTTGGGCTCCTTATGACCTTTTTCAATATTTCTGGCTTTATCAATCTAATAGCTTGTATTTCTAAATTCTCTGTGACAGTGAACACTTCTATTTCTTCCACTTAGGTAAGTGAATCTTAAGCTAAGAGGTTAGGTGTAAGAAATGCATTGGGATCAATATATGTGGGAGAATATAGAGTACTTCCAGGGTAATATGAAGTCTGTAGAAATACTCTTATATATGAATAGATGAAACAAAATGTCATCAGCATGTGACAAAAAGTTTCGAGTGTGATGATGTAGAGGAAGAGAGAGTTAATAAATAAGATGTTTCATGATTAATGAATGACACCAAAGCACACAGGATCCAGACCCCATAACTTTTATTTTATTATTATTATTAATTTTTTTTTACTATGGGCGTCATCATGCTTTGCTGTGGATATTCTTTAAAAAGGAAATAATAGCAATTATAAATCATGAGAAATAGTAAACCAATAATACTCACCGTGAGACAATAATCACCTACTTCAGAAAATTTTTCCAAGCTCAGGCTTCTGTATTCTTTATAGACTGTTTATTAAAGGGCAGAAAAGATCATAACTTCCTTGAGCAGCAAGCACAATATCATGATTTACCTCTGCTAAATATAGAACACCTTTACCCATGTCTATTGGCAATGCTGTTCCACAAATGTCAGCATCATGCTTTGTTTTTTAACTTTATCAATAATATCAATAGTAATCTACTTGATTTTAGTCACTCTGAGGAATCCAAATACACATTACCTTCTCTAGGACTTCAGCTAGAGAAGGTAATTCTCTATTCTCTCAGCTAGAGAAGGTAAGTCTCTAAAAAGAAGACTTCAGCTCAAAATAGGAGAAAAGTAGAAAGGTTAAAAAGGGTTTAGGAGAACTTGTAACCAAAATGAGAAAAAAAAAATGTGTTTAGGGTGTATATTAAATTTTACCAAAATCTTATTGTAATCATTTTAATACATATGGCTTTTCAAGTCCTATTGTTTTCACTATAGTAACACACACATACATACATATTTGATGGCTGGCCAGAATATCAAGTATATTCTAATATATCTAGATACAATGGTCTGAATTACATTATATAATCACATCCAACTCGTTCCACTCTGACTACTAAAAATTGTGCAGTTTTGTAGATAGGAATAGAATATCTTTTCTAAATTGTTAGTGCGATGTTAATAAATATTCTATGGTAAAAGAGACTATAATTGATAAGTTTGAGAAGTGTTGGTTTAAAAAGTTAAATAGCTTTATGTATTTCAGGATTTCTCAGAAAATTTGCTCATGAGAATTATAAAAAAAAAAAAAATTAGTGAAAGGTGCCCTGCTTAGGGGATCATGAGGGTGATCCAGAAACAAGATGCTTGAACAGGTCCTGCAGTGGTGTTTTATAGGAATTTAAAGTCACTGATATGGTACCAGGAACAGAAGAAGTGAGGCTGGAGAAATGGGGAGAAATCAAGCCACAAAGAGAAAAGTACATGGGAGAGAAATTGAGGGAGAAGGAGACAATTTATGGTGATAAAGGTAAAAAAAAAAAAAAAAATCAGCTACCTGTAGGTGGTTATTGATAAGTGGCACAGTGATGCCTTCTGGAAAACTGAAATTGTTCCATCATGTACAAAAATAAATTTGTATCAAGACACATACTTGGTTCAATGTTCTAGATGTAAGTTATACCAAAAAAAAAAAAAAAAAAGACAAAACCACAAATAAAAAGTAGATAAAACAAAAATTAAAAAAATTTGCTTAGAGTTTTATATGTCGAGAAGTGAGTAGATGAAAAGCAGGAGAAAATAACTGGAAAATTTCCAATGATGGTTTTGTTTAACATTTTTTTGGAAAAGTAGTAGAAATGTGAAGAAAAAACAGACTCTAGAATTGCCTTCAGTAGATGCAAAGAGAGTTTGAACTTTGCTTATCTTAGCCAATGTTTTTAAGGATCTTTTCAAAATTTTTGCAGCTTCATACAGAACACTCCTATTGTATAGTGTGAGGGACAACCTATAACACATGGGCTTCATGCTGCATTTAGTATACTGGACATTAAATTGTGAGCATTTTCTAATCATTCCTTTAAAACAAAGACCCCCCAAAACAGGCAACAGAAGAATTATTAAAAGGGATGTTAGGATTTGGAATGTAAAAGGAAAAGTGCTATAGCTCCAGAACCAATTTTAAAGCAATTGATTCTCGTGAGAATAATCACAAGTGTTACACTTCCTTACATCTTTATAGGACCCCATGAGAGGTATAAGAACATCTTTAGGTTGCAGGATCCTGGATGCTAACTGAATAAATAAATATTAAAACAAGAACAGTCTTCTTAATAAGCCTTCCAGAATTATACTTTCAACCTTTCCCCATTATTTATTTTTCTTCATCCTTCATTTTCATCCCTCAGTACTTTTCCTGTGATATCCAGTTGTATATTCAATATTCACTATTAGAAAAGCCATGTCATCTCATAAGCAAAATTCAGTCTGTGGTACTCTGCTGTACCTTCAGTATAATGCATAGTATTTTGCGTAGTTTTTATCACCAAGAGGCCTGTAACAACCTGATTTTCTGTTTACTCATGCACAAAAATATTACTGAACATTCCGTCACAGGTTAGATTTTCTAGAATATATTGGAGTAGAATTTCATATCTAAGATATATGTTAAGGAACAGCAGTAAAGGGGGTGCCTGGGTGGCTCAGTTAAGTGTCCGCCTTCTGCTCAGGTCATGATCCAAGGGTGTTGGAATCAAGCAACACATCAGGTTCCCTGCTCATTGGAAAGTCTGATTCTTCCTCTCCCTCTGCCCCTCCCCCTCCACTCATGCTCTTTCTCTCATTCTCTCTCTCTCTCTCAAATAAATAAATAAATAAATAAACTGTTAAAAAAGAGAGAGAGAGAGAGAGAAACAGCAGTAAAGGGAAAGATGAGGGAGAGGAAGAATTTAAGCCATGATACAAGCCCCATGTAGTATTGGCTAATTTAGCAAGAACTCTAAAGTGACTATTGCCCATCAGAATATCCTATTTCAGATAGAAGTGACTAAGATTTTATACCCTGTTTCACTAGAGACCAGAGCTAGAGTTGTAGCGAGGGTAAGCCCAAAACCTCCCAGCAGATACGGTAGCTATGAGAGAATTATAAATGAGGCCATTCCTGTTTATATCTCTTATTACCAGACCTATGTATATTTCCTTTTGGGGATATAGTACCACTTTTTGTTCTCTAATTTATATGAATATACTGCATGCTAGAAGATGGCAAAACATCCTCACAGAGGTTGTCTCTGAGCTGGTAGTTCAGTTATGTCTTCAATAGGCATAGCAGTGCTGTAACAACATCGAGTATATGAAACAATACATGTGTATTATGTTCATGATCCTACACAAACCTATTAAATGGTTCCCCTGGTATGACATGTTCATTTTTTTTTCTGAAACATTCTTATGTAAGATTCCACACTGAGTAAAGCAAACACTTCCACGTGCTCTCATATTAGGGTGCTGACTTGTCTCTACAGCCAGAGACGGTGACCAAACCATAGATGGAATATGTGACAATCTCTGTGAGAATAAAGTGTTACTCCAGGGTAGAAAAATCCCAATGTAGTCAATTTAAACCCTGTAGTTCGTTGGTCTCCTTGAGAAATTGTGCAAGATGAGAGGCTTGGCACTTTCCACTATTTTTGACAGGTTGGCATCAGCAGTGGATGGTTTAGTTTTGATAAGAATGGATCCATGGTGTTGGCCATTGGTACCCTCCATCTCTATCGTGTGGCCACCTCATTCATGTATTCATTAGGCAGGACTGGGTTGCCCAAGAGAGAGGGGCCTATGTCAATGGCTTGAATCATTTTGCTTTTTCTATAGTGCATGCTTTCTGATGGGTACTAGAATGATAATGTGAAGTACTTCACTTTTTATGCCCACTCATATATGTCCATACTCAGGTATTCACTTCAGCCTTTCTTGTCTCCCAGTCCTGGAAAAAGCTTTCCTTTGCTTTTCATAGCCACCCATAGATGAGACTACAGTGAAACCTCTGTCAATTTTGGTTAGCACCCACATACTGAAATAACCAAGCACCTGCATATATAAACTAAACTCATTTTCATTCTCCTCCTCCTTCAGCTTTTCATATGGAATTCTTCCATAAAACCACAGGCACATAGTGAAGGAATAGCTACTGTAGAATTGGTGGATACCATATTGCTTGTGACTTCTTGTCTTGTTTATATTCATGGATGCCCCACTTTATCTTATAATGGATTAATGTTGGACCTTTGTGACCACATGACTTGGTAGATCTTCAGGACCCAGCTTATGATGGTAGCTCCAGCATCTGGTCATTTAGTATCTCATGGTCAAGTCTTTTTCTATACCTACCAGGGTCCAGAGACATGTAAGAGTTGTTTTTCATGAAGCATAAAATTCTTGTGGAGATTTCATGATCTTGCTTAAGAAGCTCAGGCCTGTGTCATAATGCTTTTAATATTACTTGCTATAAACTCCACATGGAATCTTTTCCCTTCACTGATACTACTAATTTCATAAACTCTGCCAGATTACTGGACCTCTGTGACAGGGATGCATGTACCATATCTTAGATCTACTGCAGAGGAATTTCCTCTTTTAAGACCCACTCAGAGATGGAAGCCTTTTGCATGCCTGGTTTTTGACCAGAGCATATTTCTAGGTGTGGAATTGGCTATCCCCAAACATGAGAAGGTCCACCAGAAAGTGTGCTTCCTTCTTTGCAATAGGCAGCACAAGGTGCAATAATTTAGCCTTTACTTTGGAGATTATGTGTTTTTTCTCCCATTGGAATAATTTTTTAATATTTAAATACAAAAAGTGAGCACATTTTTTTCCTCTTTTTAGACACACGCACAGGGTCAATAGAAAAAAATGGCAGAAGAAATGATCTCTTGCTCTGTCCTCCATGGTCCCCCCCACCCCCATGGTTGAAGCTGCTGCCAGCCCTCTTTCCTTTCCAACATAGAAATTTGCAGTGGCTATTCTACACTACAGCTGTAATGCATTATGTTTTGCATATTTTGTGATGTTTTTTGCCAACATCTCCGTGTTGAAAAACAAAAATATTCACGGGTACTTCCTTCCCAGTGGCATCACTTCCTATGCCACAATGGGAGAGTGAAAAGATTTTGCAGTCACAAGTTACTTAGTAAAAAGGGTGGACTGGCCAGAGCTGGCATAATCGTCTACATTGCTGCATTCTGCTATCAAAAGGAGGACAGAAAAAATGGAACAGTGTGGAGGGCTCATTTGTAAGTTAGCAGTCTCCAGGAGAAACTGGGGAGAATTCTCCCCACCAGGTTTAAATAGATCAATGTGCTGAAGTTACCAAAAACCAAAAATAAATCCAAATAATCAGCAGGTCAAACACTACTGAATTTTCAAACTTCTCTCACCAAGACAAGTCATATAGCAGAAATAATCTAGATCTATCAAGGAAGTGAATGTTGAACCCCTGGCATTCCTCCTGAGAGCCCTGTGTTCCTCCCTAGAAGCAATCTAGATCTATCAAGGAAGTGAATGTTGAACCCCTGGCATTCCTCCTGAGAGCCCTGTGTTCCTCCCTAGAAGCATCTGCTCTTGCTACAGTTGTTGCTGCTGCTCCATTTGAAACTTCTCAGTCTCAAAGACAGCAGGAAGAAACAGGATCTGAAGGAAAGTGGTCCCAGTTGACAAAGCTGCCCTGGAAAACCTGTACATTTTTTGAGCTACAAAGAGGGAAAGATCAAAAATGGCTCTAGCTGTGGACCAGACCCACTCTAGGAACATCTCTGTCAGACCCCACAGTCTCTTCCACAGGGTTTATTCTAGCTCCTTCCTTCTTCCTCCTCCAGGTCCTCCTCAGAATTCCTAGCATTGCCTTTCAGAAGCATTCATACTGGAACAGGGGCATCCCAGGGCCACTAGTTGTGGCAGCAGCCATGGCTCTGGAGATTATGTCTTGACATGGGTTGGACCACTAGACACTTAAAAAAGTCATGGATTGGGGTTCCTGGGTGGTTCAGTCGGTTAAGCATCTGACTCATGGTTTTGGCTCAGGTCATGATCTCAGGTTCCAGGATCAAGCCCTGCATGGGACTCCTTGGTCAGTATAGAGTGAGAGCAGTGAGATTCTTTCCATCTCCCTCTTCCTTCCCCTCTGCTCCACCCCTAATTCACACTCTCACTCTCTTAAATAAATAAGTAGTTTTAAAGAACGTTATGGATATGACGCACATTTGGGTATTCACAGTATTAATCTCCTAGTTTCTGGAGTACATGTGTCTTACCAAGACCTTTAGTATGTCCAATACATCATCAGTGTAAGATCAATTTGATGTTCTACAAAATATTCAGATAGTCCAGATCACTTTGTACTATATTATTACATGGCAGAAAATGAACATAGCCTGGGGGGGGGTGAAAATATATCTTGTTCTCTGCTTCATGTGAATGCTAAAGTGTTTCTCTATTTTAATAATGATGGAAAAGACTTCAATTGCCACATCAGTGGCTAATACTCTGCTTCTGAGTATTCTTAATATACTCTGGAAAAATACCATATCTAGCATGTTAGCTGTAGTCAGGGGTACAACTTGGTTGAGCTTGAAATAATCTCTTACAATTCTCCAGGGCCTGTTTTCTTTCTGCAGTGATCATGCTGGTGAATCACATGAAGATATGACAAACCACTGGCCTAAATCCTTTTGGATACTTAAGGGTGGCACTAATTTCTGCCAAAGTCTTGCCCAGAATGTGATGTTCATTTTGATTTACTATCTTTTTGGATATAAATAATTACAAAGTCTTCCACTTGACTTTACCCATTATGATAGCCTGTGTCCTACAGACTAAGAACCCAGTGAAGGGATTGTGCTGATTTCCAAGTATGCCAGTCCTAATTATATATTTGGGTACCAGGAAAGTGATAACTGGCTGTCTTTACAAAATGAAGGTATTCATTATAAACCAGACTTTGATCAACACTCTATTTATTTTCTCAGCCCCATGTATTCTCATTCTAAAGGTACCATTATAATGCCTCAGGTGTCTAGCTATCAAAGTCCACTCAGATTCAGTGTTCATCAGTCTTCACAATGTCTGGGTATTTCCCTTTGCTCAATGCGCAATAAGTTATGTAAGTGGTGATATAGCCCTTTAAGAGAATTACCGAAGGAACCATTATCTTGAATATTTGCTGTGTTGTGTAGGATATTTCTTCCTGAATACCCAAACACATCTTCAGTTGATGGATTCCAGGGTGGTCAAATGGCTCAACTGTGGAAATCAGACATGAAAGCTTAACTTTGTATTGGGGCCACATTCCTCAATAAACCATCATTCATCCTTGATATTTTACTACTTAGTATTACCCATTTATCTGCCTCAAGGGATGCTATATTTTTTTAAACATACCCATAACTCTGTGGGTCAGAATACTTGGGCTGCCACTTTCACCTTATAGGTTGTTGTAATTGTCGTGACTCTCCGCCTCTGACTTCTGGAGGTTAAATGCCTCCCTCCACTTGGCTTCTATGTTTTCTATCATCCCCACACTACCCTTAAGCTCAGTTCTGTAACAGTCTCTAATATTAACTTGGGTTTTTCTGAAACTGAATGGTTTGTTGGGATGTAGAGTGCTAAAACTAAGAGAATTGGTCATCCTTCGTACCACCAGCCCTGGCCTACAAAGGAGAGCCCTCACTAAACATTTTTTTTTTTCCCCATCACTAGACTTTTCAAATTCATGCTAGCACCTCTATAAAGCACTTCTCGTGGCCTGGGTAAATAATGTGGTTTCTGGGTCTTCCTGGGAGTTATGATAATCTGGTTTATCTTTGACTGCATATAGCTTACACTATAAAGGATATCTCATTCCCCCAAATTGTTCATCCCATCCTTTCTTTATTTTGCCATAGCAATTCTGGTATTTCAATTTATTTAACCAAATTTAGCATCACCTTTTCCATGCATCTATGAGATACCCTAGTAATGAATTAACACCATTTTCTGGAATCTTCTTCATGATGTTAAATATTGTCCCTTGGAGAGTGCCCCTAAATCAAAATATATTTTCTATCCAGTTTTATGGTTGACATTCTGTGGCCTTTGCCCTCCCACCAGAGGAGATAATCTTTCTTATGTGCAAAGAGGACTCTGGATTTCATGGAGGGTTTTAAGTTACCTGTCACCCACCCTAAGTTCTTCACTTTCTTTCAGTAGAGGCCTAGTGTGCCTAGCAAAGCCATCCAATTCCTTATCCTTACACCTAGTATGTCTTTAATACATTTTTAATGTATAACATCATGTGTTATACCTATCACCTATAACATCATGTGTTATACATTAGAAACATGAATAGGGGCACCTGAGTGGCTCAGTTGGTTAAGCATCTATTTTCAGCTCAGGTTGTGATCCTGGGGTCCTGGGGTAGAGAGCCCTGTGCTGGACCCCTGCTCAGAAGAGAATCTGCTTCTTCCTTTCTCTCTGCCCCTCTCCCCTGCTTATGCTCTCTCTCCCTCAAATAAATAAATCCAAAAACAAACAAATAAACAAAAAAAAACAAACAAACAGAAAAGAAAAACAAACAAAAAACAAAGAAAGAAACACTGGAATAGCTTTACAATTCATCACTGGGGAAGTTTTAACAATTGGGCTGCCATACTGTGCCAGTGGCTGCCTGTGGTCTATCTATCACCAGTCATAGGGTTCTCACTCCCAGGCAGGTAGTGAATCATCCACCTCTAAAACCTCATTTGTCACGCTTTCTTGGACTACTCTCAGTGCCATCTATTGCAAGTTGGGCCTCCAGAAGTAGATACTGAGGTGGAGTTTAAGGAATCAGTATTATGGGGCTGGATTTGCTGCTCGAAGTCCCAGTCTCTTTTTATCTTTCTTCTCCTCTATTCTTAGCCTGTCGTTTCTCCCCATGGTTATAAGATGGCAGCTACACTACAGGCGTGAGATTCTGTATTAGATAGAAAGGGAAAACGGTAAATGGTAAAGAGGGTTGATGACTTTTTTTTCCTTTTATCATGAAAAAGAAAATGCCTTCCCAGAATCTTCCTCACTTGGGAGATTCATGCTTTTATCTTATACTTAGAGTTATGTCACATGGTCACCACTACCTGCAAGGATGCCTGTAGGTAAAAGTTTTCTACCTGAGCACATTAGTACTCAAAACTACATCAAGATTTTTTCATTAAGGAAGACCAGAATGCAACCTGCAGTGTTTGCCACAGGGCATGTTTAAATTTTTAAATGGCTAACCAGTGACTGTTAATATTATTAATACTGTGGAAACAAACTTATAGAGAATTTTAGTATTTTTAGCATTATATACAGTATTACACACTATCTTTAGCTTCTTTTATTTATAGATTGAGTCCAATTTTAACAAGTTATTTTGCCCTGAAACCATCTTACAGTTAATAAAATAAAGGCACATTTTTCTGATATAGTCCTCACAAATTTGAAGGCATTCTTCTAATATATCAAGAAAGGAAATGAACTTTTTGCAGTTACCTATCATAAAAGCACGTTAACCTTTTAGTCAGATGCTGTTGAAATGTGTTTAAAAATTTCCCCTTCCTTTCAGCATATGGTAGTAATAGATGAATTATTTATAAAAGGGAAAAAATGGCAAGACTATATTTCAAAATAAGATAAACATCCCAGTCTATTAGAAATAAAACAGAAACTTGATAAGGTAGTAGGGTTAATGCCTGAAGCCAACAGGACGGCAATGCCTGAGGCAAAAAGAAAGAAGTGTATCAGTTCATTTTCTGTGGCATAATTGGTAATTGAAATGTCCCTATTGAGATTATGGTGACCAAAGTCATTTTTACATAGTGGGCTACAGCATGGATCTTCTGTCCACATAAGACGGATGCAAGATAGCTGAGGGCATTCATTGCTTAGGGCTGCAATTTCTATCATGTTGTCCACTTAGGGTCTAGAGAAAACAGGCAAGAATCTCAAAGCCAGAGATTTAGCCAAGTTACTTGCTAACTGAGTTATCATCTGTAATCCTCCCAACATGACAGTGGGGGTGGGGCCCTGACTACCCCTGTTTCCACATGGGGAGTCCCACAGCTATCAAGGAGGAAACAAGAAAAGCACTGGCCAGATAAATGAGTTCAGAGTTTCTCTGCAACCTAGCCTCCTTAGAGTCATTTTTTAACTCCCTTGGAAACTTCCCCTGTCTCCCTTTGCCTCTCTTCAGTGATTTGAATCCATGTATTGGAAAACACTGATTTCAGAAACTCTGATAATCTAATAAAGTAATTTACTGTTTCTAGGAGTGATTTTGTTTCTTTTTGAATTTTTAATGTTAAAGTGTCACTTCTGCCACCATTTTTAATATATGTCCTGCCCTCATAACGAGGCACACTAACAAAATCAGTTATACATCATCAGACTATTCCTTCTACTTTAAGTATAATTTATTAAATGAATATCACCTAAAAAGTATGTTAAAAATAGATGGCTTTCTTACCTATCAATCTGAGAGAAGAAAGGGTTAAACTAAGTGAGGTTTCGCCCGTTATCTGAGGTAGCAGAGAGAATAAATGAGCTGTAGAAGGCAAGCTGCCTGATTAAACTAAACCAGAGTCTAATCTTTGAATGGAACTTCCTAAATATTTTTCTCTTAAGGATCCATCCTGGAAGTCCTGGAATCATTTTTCTTTGACTTTTCTAAAAAGTCTTACATAATTAAAATATATATATATGTATAAAATATACAGTCACTTTCTGTAAAAGAAAACTAAGATTTCCCAGTCCAAATATTACAAATTTCCAACTAGATCTTAATATATTTAGCCCTACATTTTTTGTATTTTCAACAAATCTGAGTTAACACTGGTAGTTCCTCTGATTTGTAATCCTATAAAACAAATAATGCTTAAAGTTTAAAGAATTTTGTTTTGTCAGGCATACAAAGGCTCCTGTGATTTTGAAACAAGAGGGTAGGTAAATTTCACTTTTACTCTGGCTGCCAAAATGGCCTACAGGAGGTTAGGGGAACCAGGTGGTGGGTATTGGAGAGGGCACGGATTGCATGGAGCACTGGGTGTGGTGCAAAAACAATGAATACTGTTACACTGAAAATAAAATTAAAAAATTTTTAAAAAAGCACAGATTATTTGCTTTGTCTTCATAGTATCCTCGGACATAGTAAGAGATAAGACTAAAATGTACTTAATTTTTTGTGCATAAATAGAGGTTTAATTTTTTTTCCCAAAAGAACTGAAAATTGAAGACAAATATGCAGGCATGCAGACAGATACACACACATGCACACACACACATACACAAGGAATGGAAAACATTTAAACATTTTTGTTTATCCAATATCCCAATCCCGTTCTTTTCAGGGGCAGAGATAGCACCTATGAGACACTTCAACAGACACTGTGTTTAGATTTTATCTGACATTAAATAGATTTTACCATCACTTATCTGACAGAATTGCAATGTGATCCATTTACAAGTTGGTATCGAAAATTTGAGTTGCAATGAATGATATAATAAACTTTTCATTTTTTTTCTTAGCAGTTGCAGCATTGGACACATTTTTAAAGTTTGTAAACATTATCTATAAACAATAGTTTATGAACTATTGGCTCCAACTCATATATAGGTTTTAGATGCTTCGCTTGATGTTTGCTAAAAAACATTAATAGCCACTACCAATTCTTGAATCTTGATTTACAGCTTTTCTCAGAAACAATTAGAAACTTTGGGACTGTTAACTCTACCTTCTCATATGGTCATAATTGTTGAGCGCTGAATAGTAGCTGCCCCTCCAGAAAGGTTAGGTGGTCCCCAGCTCACACAGGCTCTTTAAGTGTCTTTTGTATTATACTTGGATTTAGGCTGTTTCTCTCATTTACATTAACAGCATGGCCCCTGTGGGCTTTTGAGTTTGTGACCCCTATTATATAACTTTCTCTCTGAACTGTCAACTAAGCCCAATTAACATGTTCATTGATAAGACAATATCTCCCACTGGTACATATTAATAAGAAGTACTTGAAAACCTTCAACACTTAAACCTTTCAAAATCTTAAAAAAAGGAAGTGGTTAAATAGAACATCTGTTTATAGAAGTTGTTATCTCCAGGCCAAGCATTTCCTGAAAACTTCTTAAATGTGAAATGCTGATTCTAGTTTCTCAACTGGCCATATGATCCTCTTATTGTATCTTTTTGAAACTTTATGTCTATATCTATAAATATAAAGAAATTGGATTGTTAGGACTCCCCTTTCCCCACCTCATTACCTCCACTTCCACCATGATTCCTTCTACCTATTCTTTAATCTCTCCTTACTTTTAAAAATAAGATTTGTTATTTCTTTTGGAGCATATGTTCCAACTCTATTTATACTTAGATAGATCTCTCTGTATTCACAGGTATTTTATACATATCACTATTATAGCCATTATCACACTGCATTATCATGTTTTGGTTTTCACAAATGAAGGGGTTGAACTTTATGTATTATGTATTATATATAGCAATAATAAGTGTTCCATTTTCTTTAAATTTGGTCTTTAAGCCAGATCATCTGTTCTAAGGCCTCAACTTCCTGTCCAGGGGAAAAGCCAATTTTAGGACTGTTAAAAAGGAACTTTCTCCTGAAAGCCAGGAAAGATCCCCATGAGATCAGATATACTCAATGACAGATATTCTTCTTAATCAACAGTCATCACTGCTGATAATTTTCATTGAGATATTCTTCTGGTCTCTGTCAAGTTTGGACTACCTTAGCTGAGGCCAGAAGCCTGAAGCCTAAAATCCAGTGTCCATTAACAGTTCATTCAAGGTATTCACTGATAGCTTCTATGGGCCATTTCTCTATAATTAGTGACACTATGTAGCCATCCTCTCTCTCTTGCTCAAGAAAGTCACCTAAAAATGTGATTTTTTTTTTCCCCTCAAGTTGACACATTTACATCACTTCTAAACTTTAGCATTTTTGCCTTCCAGGACCTTTGAATTCCACCTGTTCTAGGGTTCTGGATAGGGATTAAATTGTAGATACTTGCCAATTTTTCCTCTGTTTCTCAAACATTAAGTTCATTAACAACCTCTTGGAGAAAGAAAAACAAAAACAAAAACAAAATACAAAGACTTTAACAACCTATTAGGATGAAGATATTGCTAGTCGAATTCTAAGATGGCACTATGACTTCTTGGTAACTCTCCTTGAGTGTCAGTTGGCCTGATCTAATAAGATGAGACTTTTTAAAAGAGGGTCTAAAGGACCAAGACAGGGGAAACCAGAGCAATTTAAAGCTACATCAAATGATTTCTGCTGACCTTAAATGAGCAAATTGCCATATTTTGGAAAGGGCCATGTGACAGGCAACTCTGGGTGGTCTCTGAGATATGAGAGGGACTTTCAACAGACACCTATCAATAAATTTCAAGAAAATAAATCCTAAAAATAGCCAATGAACTTGGAAGAGGATCCTGAGCTCCAGATGAGAATACAACTTGGGTGACATTGATTTTAGCGTTGTGAAATTCTGACTAGAAAATCTAGTTACACTGAATCCAGATATCTGATCTATAGAAATAGTGAGACAATATATTTTTTAAGGATTTTATTTATTTATTTGACAGAGATCACAAATAGGCAGAGAGGCAGGCAGAGAGAGAGAGGAGGAAGCAGGCTCCCTGCTGAGCAGAGGGCCCGACACAGGGCTTGATCCCAGGACCCTAGGATCATGATCTGAGCTATAGGCAGAGGCTTTAACCCACTGAGCCACCCAGGTGTCCTGAGACAATATACTTTTTAAGGACTGCTGATTGTGATACTTTGATATGTATCATAGAGAAATAAGATGGAGACTTCTTATAAGAGCTGGGGGGGAGAAAATACCTCAAAAAGTTACCCTTTAGTATTAATGAATATATATATTTTTATTTATTTGTAGTTTCATTGAGGGTAGAGATTTGTCTTAGTTGTATTTGTTTTCTCAGTATTAGCCTAATATCTGTATAATAGACCATACATTTTTTACTTGGATAAATTTATGGATAATATAAGCCAGCAAATGTTATTGTTCTAAGAACTTTAAATATTAAAAAAAAAGAAAAAAATATTGGGATGGATCTGAGAAAATAACAGGATTGGGTGTAATACTTTTATCAGAGTGTATATATTCATAAATGTATAGGTTTAAGCAAAAGAGATTGAAGTTAAAAGGGGAAAAGAGCAAGTAGGATAAATTAACATGCACTTAATAGGACTTTTCATCCCATAATGAGATATGGACAGGCTACTAATTGCCATCTTTATTTTGGAAAGAGCACCTGAGGGCATGAGAAGACTTCTACTTCTTAGAAACATTTATATATAATATATAAAATAAAGTCACTTTAACTTTTAACAACATAAAGGAACATACACAGATGCACACACACACCTAAAATGAATTAACTGAAAACTAGTGTTCCTGAAAATCCTACATTTGAAGTAAGGTATGTGTGAACACGGAAAGCACAGGAGGCATTACAATTTAATATTATACAGCAACAAAATCTAATACAATTTGAGACTTCATACAGAGAGCAATCATATCAGGGAGTAGGAAGGTAATGGTTCCTCTTTACTAAGTTCTGGTAAAAGCATTAGGAATACATTGCACGTTCAATCCCGGGGATCTCTGTCCTGGAAAAAAAAAAAAAAAAAGAAATTCATCAGTTAGAAATATGTGAGAGAAGAGGTACCAAAGGTTGGGGTGTTAGAAGGATTGAGGCTCTTTGGGAAAATAACAAAATAACATAACATCTAATTGACCTAAATCATCTGGAGTAGGTAAAATTTCTTTAGTTACATGGAGACTGTAGTCACAGAAGACACTGAAGAAATTACTAGGGCAGTGCTTCCCAAAGGTTACCTTGAAAACAATTTCTTTAGGAATCTGAATGGACTCAGAAAAGCAATTCAACCTTAAAATTTTTCTCCCCAATGATCTTTCCTATCACTTCCCACTCTTCATCCTGTTATTTAAAATTTTTGTACTGTCCAGGGCTTTATCCTTTCTTTCAGTTATAAACTATAAGCTATTTTATACAGAAATCCATCCATTCTGTTATTATTTTTATTATTATTAGCAACAATTAACAGAATGATAACCTTTCAAATTTCGGGAAAGTTGAACATGCATATGGTCTTAATCAGTGGAATAATTAATTTATTAATCTGATTTACACAAGCAAAATATAAACATTGTTGGTGATTACATGTTGCCTGTTTTTATGCTTTTACTCATGCTTTAGGGAAATCTAGAATATATAAATGTATTTTAAAAATGATGAGATGCAATTCCTTAATACTTAATTCTTTCCAAATTCCAAAATGAATGCACTAAGCCACTGAGAGATTTGGATGCTCTTTGGCTTAATTTTCATAGCCATAGGTCTCTGACAGTTTTATTTGTCCTAGTGAGATTTCTTTCTTTTCTGTCTTTAATTAAAAATATATATATATATTATATATAATACCAGGTATTTTGTAAAATTCTTAAAATACTTCAAACATCTTTTCAATTATTTCCTTTATATTTGCATTTAATACTTGGTGTGCTTGTTTTATTTTTGTACCCTTAATGAGTTTGTGATTATGTCTCTTCGGAAACAAGTAAGCTTACTCCATAGGGACTTGCCCTGGTGAGGATCTTTCAGGTTTCTGTGAGATGGATTTCTTGTATTACAGTCAACTAATAAATGGGTATGTGCTACATCTTCACACTCTACGTGGCCCCATCCTCCTCCTCCCAATTTCCCTTTACAACTTAATCTTTGAAAGAAGAATCCACCTGAGGATGGAGGATGTTACCCCCTTCATTGAGGCCTTCAGAGCTAGGAGTTATTATTACTGTGTCTGTAGGAACTGATGTGAGAGAAGTGTAGGAACTGAAACAGTCTTTCAAGAGCAGAAGGATTTGCCTGCCACATGAGGGCTAAATGGTAATTCTCAAGTCCTTTTACCGATCAACTTTGTTTCCACTCAGTAAGGAGGTAAAGGTGTGGTGCCTGGTGGCTCAGTTGTTAAACACCTTTGGCTCAGGTCATGATCCCAGGGCCCTGGGATTGAGCCCTGTATCAGGCTCCCTGCTCAGTGGGAGTCTGCTTCTCCTTTCTTGCTCCCCTGTGCTTGTGTTTCCTCTCTCGCTATCTCTCTGTTTTAAACAAATAAAATCTTAAAAAAAAAAAAAAAATAAGCAGTAAAATTTTTTTAAACTGCATTTTCTTCATAATAATGAATTTTCTTTTAAGTCAGTTCATTTTTATAAAAAAGTTTTCAATAGTATACCTTAGGCCATTATACAATACATGGTTATGCTATTTATACCTCTTGCAAAAAGTGATAGATACAGAGGGTTGCAGGTGGGATAAGCAAAGATGGTTCATACTTAATTGATCACATTTTAACAAATCCTTCTAATTGATTTCACAGAGGTGCTTCAACCAATTGGAGTGATACACACAAAAATGCTTTACTTTTTTTTCATATTTTTAAGTTAATATATAATGTATTATTTGTTTCAGGGGCACAGGTCTGTGATTCATCAGTCTTACACAATTCACAGCACTCACCATAGCACATACTCTCCCTAAAGTCCATCTCCCAGTCACCCCATCCCTCTCATCCCCCCCCAAAATGTTTTATTTTTTTGTATAACTGCTAATAGCTATACAGTGTCAAATCCACCTTGCTAGTGGGAAATGAATTTCATTAATGCATTTCATTTTGATTAGATTTTTAAATGTAACTTGGATTTGGAACTTTGTGTAGATAATTCGATTTCAATCTGACATTAATCTTTTTAGTAATCCCTCTTAGCACAGCTGAGGTGAGACTCATAGCTCTGAACTGAAGGCATAGTATAGTGTTGGTTATTCTCTTTCAATTTCATCCAACTTTCCAGGGCTTGTTTCCTGTCTGTTAGTGAGACGAGAATAAAGAAAAGAAGATTCCTTATACCACCACCCTTGGTGAGTAGGTTATATTTCACACTAGTATAAATACTATTTATTTTGTGAATAATTGCAAAATTCCTCATATTGACTCCGGTGGTGATATAATTCATGACTCAGCCTATAGCTGGGTGTGGATGTGAACCCCTAGCAGGTCTTGCTGGTGAACATCTCCCTAGGCCTTGGAGATTACTTTAGAGATGGGACTATATCATATGTTTTCCATATGATAACATCATACCACATAGTGGTATAGACTCAATCCCCACCAATTCCATAGTGCCCAATCTCAACTAGCTCCAAATTTCTAACTCAGAGGATAGTAGGCAAAAGTAGAATCAGTTTTTTTTACCTCTTCAAGACAAGAGAATTAGGACTGGTAATTCTCCTCCTCTGTCTCATCACAGTGGACAGTCTTTGTTTAGAGTGTTCTTTTCCTAAACTAGAAGAGATTAATCTATGGCATGTATAAGGATATATCCAACTGGACTGAGATGTTAATACTAGTTTTTGAAAGATAACCACATATTTCAGAAGGATTTGGTACAGTTCTCCCTTAGGTTTGGGAGGGAATACCAGTTGAGTACCATCTCCAGTTTCCTTAGGGATGTGAGAAAAGGGAGGGATGTGAGAAAAAGGATGTGAGAAAAGGGATGTGAGAAAAGGGAGAAAATAAATTTTTGTCATGTAAGTTACCTAATGTAAGGTATTTTGTAAACATTTTATAAACATTATATTTTCCCCAAAGCCAACCCTCCATCTCCTGAAAGTTAGGAACCTATACTAAATGGCAAGACCTTATCAAGAGGTCTACAAACAGCCCAAATTAAGCAACTTCCTCAACAAGAGGTTAAAAAGCTCAGCAAGATGTCCAAATCATTAATGGTTTGGATTCACAAGTATCTACTGTACTCAAATGTATTTTAATGCAATATAATTATTTTATTATTTTAAAAAATGACATGATTTTATGAACTCCTAAATTATACTAGAATTACTGGATTTCTAAAATCAATTTTCAGTCAAAATATATTTATCATAAAAGGATTGATTGTAAGAAAAATATCTAATCATAGATGAATATTAACCACTAGTAGAAAGGTCAGTGATATTTATGCTGCTGGTTTTACTCCCTTAATAGACAAGCAGTTTTTTGTTTTGTTTTGTTGTTTTAAACTTAGATTAGATCAAACCCTCTAATAACTTTCATTAATGTAGAATAAAGTTCAAACTCATTGATAACTATGTTAATAAGCCCACTGTAATATTGGCTAGGTTATGTACTAGACCTTATACCTTTCTATTTCTTACCTATGATTTTTCTTCTTTTCTCTAGCTACACAGGCTTTTTTTTTTTTTTTTTCCTGTCCCTGGGACACATCAGCTGATTCAAGCCTTTAAGTTTTTGTCCTTCCTGTTTCTTCTTCCTGGAATATTATCTCCTTATAATAAATAAATAAATCTTAAAACAAAAAGTGGGGTCACCTGGGTGGCTCAGTCTGTTAAGCATTGGACTCTTGGTTTCAGCTCAGGTCATTATCTCAGAGTCCTGGGATCATCACTGCATTGGCTTTGATGCTCATTGGGAAGTCTGCTTGAGGATTCCCTTTCTCCTTCCACAGCCCTAACTTCCCTTTCTCTCTGAAAAATAAGTAAATAAATAAATAAAATAAATCTTTAGACTATTATTTCCTTAAAAATCTCTCTAGTACACTCTCTCTTTCTTCAAGTGATGCTATGAAATGTATTCTGCTCCCCCCTCCTACCTGAATTCATATATTGAAGCCCTAATTCCCAGTGTGACTATATTAGAAGATAGGGTCTTGAGGAGGTAAATTAAATAAAGTCATAAATGTGGGGCACTAATCCAATAGATCTAGTCATCTTATGGAAGAGATGAAGATGCTTTTCTCTCTTTATGAGCATCTACCAAGGAAAGGCCAAGTGAACATACAACAAAATGGCAGCTAACTCCTCATCAAGAAAAGAGATCTCAGAATGAAACTTACCTTGATGACACCTTGATTTTGAACTTCCCTGCTACCATAATTGTGAGAAATAAATTTTTGTCATGTAAGTTACCTAATGTAAGGTATTTTATTATGACAGAACAAGTAGACTAAGAACAGTGGTAACTCAAAGGGCACCTGCTTAAAGAGAACATTTGCAGATATTCATACCTTCTAAGATAAACATCAAATATGTTTCATAATTTGATCCTTATTCTAAGGCTTTAACTTACTCTCTTTCCTCTTTTTTCTCATGATATTGTATAGTCTTCATGCTTGATAGCACTTTTCTATTTCTTTTTCTTCAGACTAGGACTTGGATTTTTCTGACCAAGCCAACTTTAGCCCACCAGTGGTACTTATTTTCTTTGATCCATTATAGCTCTTGGGGATGCTTTTATTTATTTATTTATTTATTTATTTATTTATTTATTTATTTATTTATTGTGGGTGAAGCTTCATGGAAACTACTCTC
>NW_019154086.1:79360726-79406945 GCF_002288905.1 Enhydra lutris kenyoni | reverse complement strand
TCTTTCTTTCTTTCTTTCTTTCTTTCTTTCTTTCTTTCTTTCTTTCTTTCTTAACATATAATCTATTATTAGCCCCAGGGGTACAGGTCTGTGAATTGCCAGGCTTACAAACTTCACAGCACTCACCATAGCACATACCTTCCCCAATGTCCATAACCTAACCACACTCTCCCTACCCTCCCTCCCCCCAGTAACCTTTGGTTTGTTTTGTGAAATTAGGAGTCTCTTATGATTTTTCTCCCTCCCAATCCCATCTTGTTTCATTTATTCTTTTCCTACCCCCCAAACCCCCTGTGTTGCCTTTCAACTTCCTCATATCAGGGATATCATATGATAATTGTCTTTCTCTATTGACTTATTTCGCTAAGCATAATGCCCTCTAGTTCCATCCATGTCCTCACAAAGGCCAAGATTTCATTTCTTTTGATGGCTGCATAGTATTCCATTACATACAGATAGATAGATAGATAGATAGATAGATATAGATCTATAACGATCTATCTATCTATCTATCAGTCTATCTTCTTTATCCATTCATCTGTTGATGGACATCTAGGTATCTAGGTTGTTTCCATAGTTTGGCTATTGTGGACCTTGCTGCTATAAACATTTGGGTGCATGTGCCCCTTTGGATCACTACATTTGTATCTTTAGGGTAAATACCCAGTCGTGTGATTTCTGGGTCATAGGGTAGCTCTATTTTCAACTTTTTGAGGAACCTCCATGCTGTTTTCCAGAGTGGTTGCACAAGCATGCATTCCCACCAACCTTGTAGGAGGGTTCCCCTTTCTCTGCAACCTCGCCAACATCTGTCATTTCCTGGCTTCTTAACTTTAGCCATTCTGACTGGTGTGAGGTGGTATCTCACTGTGGTTTTGGCTGGTATTTCCCTGATGCCGAGTGATGTGGAGCACTTTTTCATGTGTCTGTTGGCCATCTGGATGTCTTCTTTGAAGAAATGTTTGTTCAGGTCCTCTGCCCATTTCTTGATTGGATTATTTGTTCTTTGGGTGCTGAGTTTGATAAGCTCTTTATAGATTTTGGATACTAGCCCTTTATCTGGTATGTTGTTGGCAAATATCTTCTCCCATTCTGTCAGTTGTCTTTTGGTTTTGTTGACTGTTTCCTTTGCTGTGCAAAGCTTTTGATCTTGATAAAATCCCAATAGTTCATTTTTGCCCTTGCTTCCCTTGCCTTTGACGATGTTCCTAGGAAGAAGTTGCTGCAGCTGAGGTCGAAGAGGTTGCTGCCTGTGTTCTCCTCAAGGATTTTGATGGATTCCTTTCTCACACTGATGTTCTTCATTCATTTTGAGTCTATTTTCGTGTGTGGTATAAGGGAATGGTCCAGTTTCATTTTCTGCATGGGCTGTCCAATTTTCCCAACACCATTTGTTGGAGACTGTCTTTTTTACACTGGCATTCTTTCCTGCTTTATCGAAGATTATTTGACCCTAGAGTTGAGGGTCTATTTCTGGGCTTTCTACTCTGTTCCATTGATCTATGTGTCTATTTTTGTGCCAGTATCATACTGTCTTGATGATGACAGCCTTGTAATAGAGCTTGAAGTCTGGAATTGTGATGGCACCAACTTTGGCTTTCTTTTTCAACATTCCTCTGGCTATTCGAGGTCTTTTTGGTTCCGTACAAATTTTAGGATTATTTGTTCCATTTCTTGGGAAAAATGGATGGTATTTTGATAGGAATTGCGTTAAATGTGAAGATTGCTTTAGGTAGCATAGATATTTTCTCAATATTTGTTCTTCCAATCCATGATCATGGAACATTTTTCCATTTCTTTGTGTCTTCTTCAATTTCTTTCATGAGTACTTTGTAGTTTTCTGAGTACAGATTCTTTGCCTCTTTGTTAGGTTTATTCCTAGGTGTCTTATGATTTGGGGTGCAACTGTAAATGGGATTGACTCCTTAATTTCTCTTTATTCTGTCTTGTTGTTGGTGTAAAGAAATGCAACTGACTACTGTGCATTGGTTTTTATATCCTGACACTATACTGAATTCCTGCACAAGTTCTAGCAGATTTAGAGTGGAGTCTTTGGTTTTTCCACATAAAGTATCATATCATCTGCAAAGAGTGATAGTTTGACTTCTTCCTTGCCAATTTGGATGCCTTTAATTTCTTTTTGTTGTCTGATTGCTGAGGCTAGGACTTCTAGTACTATGTTGAATAGCAGTGGTGATAATGGACATCCCTGCTGTGTTCCTGATCTTAGCGGAAAAGCTCTCAGGTTTTCTCCATTGAGAGTGATATTTGCTGTGGGTTTTTCATAGATGGCTTTGATGATATTGAGGTATGTACCCACTATCCCTACACTTTGAAGAGTTTTGATCAAGAAGGGATGCTGTAGGGGCACCTGGGTGGCTCAGTGGGTTAAAGCCTCTGCCTTCAGCTCAGGTCATGATCCCAGGGTCCTGGGATTGAGCCCCACGTCGGGCTCTCTGCTCCACAGGGAGCCTGCTTCCTCCTCTCTCTCTCTCTCTCTCTCTGCCTGCCTCTCTGCCTACTTGTAATCTCTGTCAGTCAAATAAATAATAAAAAAAATCTTAAAAAAAAAAGAAGGGATGCTGTACTTTGTCAAATGCTTTTTCAGCATCTATGGAGAGTATCATGTGGTTCTTGTTCTTTCTTTTATTAATGTATTGCATCACATTGATTGATTTGTGGATATTGAACCAACCTTGCAGCCCTGGTATAAATCCCACTTGGTCGTGGTGAGTAACCCTTTTAATGTACCATTGGAACCATTAGTGAGAATTTTTGCATCTGTGTTCATCAAGGATATTGGTCTGTAATTCTCTTTTTTGATGGGATCCTTTTCTGGTTTGGGAATCAAGGTAATGCTGGCCTCATAAAATGATTTTGGATGTTTTCCTTCCACTTCTGTTTTTTGGAACAGTTTCAGGAGAATAGGAGTTAATTCTTCTTTAAATGTTTGGTAGAATTCCCCTGGGAAGCTGTCCGGCCCTGGGCTCTTGTTTGTTGGGAGACTTTTGATGACTTCTTCAATCTCCTTACTGGTTTTTGGTCTGTTCAGGTTTTCTGTTTCTTCCTGGTTCACTTGTGGTAGTTTATATGTCTCTAGGAATGCATCCATTTCTTCCAGATTTTCTAATTTGCTGGTGTATAGTTACTCATAATATGTTCTTATAATTGTTTGTATTTCTTTGGTGTTGGTTGTGATCTCTCCTCTTTCATTCATGATTCTATTTATTTGGGTCCTTTTTCTTTTCTTTTTGATAAGCCTGGCCAGGGGTTTATCAATCTTATCAGTTCTTTGAAAGAACCAGCTTCTAGTTGTGTTCCTTTGTTCTACTGTTCTCTTGGGTTTTACTTTATTGATTTCTGCTCTGATCTTTATTATTTCTCTTCTCCTGCTGGGTTTGGCCTTTCTTTTTTGTTCTTTATCCAGCTCCTTTAGGTGTAAGGATAGGTTGAGTATTTGAGACCTTTCTTGTTTCTTGAGAATGGCTTGTATCGCTATATATTTTCCTCTCAGGACTGCCTTTGTTGTGTCCCACAGATTTTGAACCATTGTGTTTTCATTATCATTTGTTTCCATGAATTATTTTTTCAATTTTTCTTTAATTTCCTGGTTAACCCATTCATTCTTTAGTAGAATGCTCTTTAGAGTCCATGTATTTGGGTTCTTTCCAAATTTTCACTTGTGATTGAGTTCTAGCTTCAGAGCATTGGGGTCTAAAAATATGCAGGGAATGATCCCAGTCTTCTGGTTCTGGTTGAGACCTGACTTGTGACCCAGGATGTGATCTATTCTGGAGAATGTTCCTTGTGCACTAGAGAAGAATGTGTATTTTGCTGCTTTGGGATGGAATGTTCTGAATATATCTAAGATGTCCATCTGGTCCAGTGTGTCATTTAAGGCCTTTATTTCCTTGTTGATCTTTTGCTTGGATGATCTGTCCTTTTTTTGTGAAGGGGGTGTTAAAATACCCTCCTATTATTGTATTATCATCAATGTGTTTTTATGATTTTGTTATTAATTGGTTTAAATAATTGTCTTTTCCCATGTTAGGGGCATAGATATTTAAAATTGTTAGATCTTCCTGTTAGACAGACCCTTTGAGTATGATATAGTACTCATATCTTATTATAGTCTTTGGCTTAAAATCTAATTGATCTGATATAAGGATTGCCACCCCAGCTTTCTTCTGATGTCCATTAGCATGGTAAATTGTTTTCCAACCCCTCACTTTAAATCTGGAGGTGTCTTTGGGTCTAAAATGAGTTTCTTATAGAGAGCATATTGATGGGTTTTTTTGTTTGTTTGTTTGTTTTGTTTTGTTTTGTTTTTGATTGGGACATTTAGCCCATTTACATTCAGGGTAACTATTGCGAGATATGAATTTAGTGCCATCGTATTGCCTGTAAGGTGACTGTTACTGTATATTTTCTCTGTTCCTTCTAGCCTACTACTTTTAGGCTCTCTCTTTGCTTAGAGGACCCCTTTCAATATTTACTGTAGAGCTGGTTTTGTGTTTACAAATTCTTTTAGATTTTGTTTGTCCTGGAATCTTTTTATCTCTCCTTGTATTTTCAATGATAGCCTAGCTGGATGTAGTATTCTTAGCTGCATGTTTTTCTCATTTAGTACTCTGAATATATCATGTCAGTTCTTTCTGGTCTGCCAGGTCTCTGTGGATAAGTCTGCTGCCAATCTAATATTTTTACCATTGTATGTTACAGGCTTCTTGTCCTGGGCTGCTTTCAGGATTTTCTTTTATTCACTAAGATTTGTAAATTTTACTGTTAGGTGGTTGGATATGGACCTATTTTTAGTGATTTTGAGGGGGGTTCTCTGCACCGCCTGGATTTTGATTCTTGTTCTCTTTGCCATATTAGGGTAATTCTCTACAATATTTTCCTCCAATATACCTTCTGATCCCCTCTCTCTTTCTTCTTCTACTGGAATCCCAATTATTCTAATGTTACTTCATCTTATGGTATTGCTTATCTCTTGAATTCTCCCCTCGTGGTCTAGTAGTTGTCTCTCTTTTGCTCAACTTCTTTTTTTCTCCATCATTTGGTCTTCTATATCACTAATTCTTTCTTCTGCCTCATTTATCCTAGCAGTAAGAACCTCCATTTTTGATTGCACCTCATTAATAGCTTATTTAATTTCAACTTTGCTAGATTTTAGTTCTTTTATTTCTCCAGAAAAGGCTTTTCTTTCTCCAGACAGGTTTCTCTATATTCCATGCCTTTTTCAAGCCCATCTAGCACCTTGAGAATAGTCATTCTGAGCTCTAGATCTGACATATCACCAATGCCCATATTGATTAAGTCCCTAGGCTTTGGTACTGCCTTTTGTTTTTTGTTTTGTTTTGGTTTTGTTTTTGTTTTTTGTTTATTTGTTTGTTTGTTTGTGGTGAGTTTTTCTGCCTTGTTATTTTATCCAGATAAAAATATATGAAGGAGAGAATTAAATATAAAAAGGGTGGCAAAGGGCCCAGAAAAGTGTGTGTTAACCAAATCAGAAGAGACTCCAAATCATGGGGGGAAGGAAGGGGAAAAAAGAAGTTCAAAAAAATTTAAAAAAAGAATGGAAAAGAAAATATAGATATTAAACTGGTGAATAGAACAGAGTCACCTACTTAATTTTGGGAGTATTTTGGTCTCTTAGAAGAAACTACCTCCCAAAATTTTAAAGAATGAAAAAATATGGTATATATATATATATATATATATATATATATATATATATATATATATATATATATATATAAACACACACACAAATAAGGGTAAACATGATGAAGGGATGGAATATGACTACAAAAATGAAAAATTTTTTAAAAATTCTAAAAAAGGAGGTGATAAGATAAGCTGGTTATGAAAGAAATAAAAAGAAAGTGGAGAGAATTTACTCAGGCTGAAGACTATAAAAAAGCCCTCTGCTAGATTTAGGGTATATTTTGATCTATTAGAAGAAGTTGTATCCCAAAATATTTTAGAAGAAAAAACCCCATGTGTATTCAAAAAATAAAGTTAGGTATAATGAAGGATAAAATATGACCATAATAATGATGGTTCAAAAAGATTTTTTTTATGAAAGTTATTTTTTTTAAAGATTTTATTTATTTATTTGACAGAGAGAGAGATCACAAGTAGGCAGAGAGGTAGACAGAGAGAGAGGGAAGCAGGCCCCCTGCCGAGCAGAGAGCCTGATGCGGGACTTGATCCCAGGACCCCGGGATCATGACCTGAGCTGAAGGCAGAGGCTTAAACCACTGAGCCACTCAGGCACCCATGAAAGGTATTTTTAAGATAAACTAGTTAAAAAACGTTAAAAGAAGAAAGAGTAAAAGTTAAAAAAGAGAATAAAATTAAAAATAAAATTAAAAAAAAGTAATTAACTTTGCAAGACTAAAGAATCATGGGGAGAAAGCCATGAATTTCATACTTAGCTTTCTTCTCCTCTGGATTTCCACTGTTTTCCTTGATAAGTGATCTTGGTGTTGGCTGGATTTCATGCTGATCTTCTGGGGGAGGGGCCTGTGGTAGTGATTTTCAAGTGTCTTTGCCTGAGGCAGAATTGCACCGCCCTTGCCACAGGCCAGTCTAAGTAATCTGCTCCAATTCGCTCTGGGCAGCTTTTTTTCCCTGAACAGTTTCCATAGAGCTCTGGAGGATGGAATTGAAAATGGCAGCCTCCCAATCTCCGGCCCTGAGGAGCTGAGAGCTCAGGGCCCCATTCTTCAGTGTACCCTTGGAGAAAAGTGCTCAATCTCTCCTATCTCCTTGGCCTCTGGTTGTGTGCCGAGCTCACCTGGCCTGTGACTGAGCATCTCTGTCTCTGGCACATAACCCTGCCTGGAGTATCCAAACCCAGCAGATCACTGCTGCTCTTTCAGGAGGGTCTCCCCAGAACTGCCACTTGTGGGGTCCCTGCTCAAAGAGCAGTGGCCTGACTGTGCCATGGATCACAGTCTATGGTAACCCCAAGCTGAGAGCTCACTCCTCGGCTCTGTCTTTGTAGCTGGCTTCCCTGCTGTAATACCTGCACTCTCTGCAATACTCAAGACACCCCAGATTCTTTGGTGACCCCATGGGACCTGAGAAAACATTGTCCCTGTGAGGGCTCCACCCCCACTTAGCCTCTGGAGTGATGTCCCTCAGTGGAGTAGGCTTTTAAAAGTTCAGATTTTGTGCTCCATTGCTCTGCCGCTTGCTGGGAGCCAGCCCCTCCCCCCACGGTCTATCTTCCCTTTGCTTTGGAATCACTTCTCCGATGATCCTACCTTTCAGAAAGTGGTCGATTTCCTGTTTCTAGAATTGCTGTTCTTCTCTTTGATCTGTTGTTGGTGTTGTAGGTGTTTGGAATGGTTTGATAAACTATCTAGCTTATGTCCTGCTACTTGATGTCATCTCAGCCTACTACTCCTCTGCCATCTTGACTCCTCTCCTCATGGAAACTACTCTTAACAGATGTTCTTGTGGCATCATGAGTAAGATCCAAATAACAAAGGAAGGAACTTTTCTGCTTTGTTTCATGAGTTATTATAATTGCCATTAGGGTGACACTCCTCCCCCTACCAAGAAAAGGTGTTTGTTTAGTACTGATTCTTTATAAATGCTTCAAAATCTGCCAAAATATCACTTGGAATTAAAATTAAATAATTATGCCAAACAAAATATCTGCATCATCACATTGTCCTTTATGCCCCACTGGAACACACCATAAAAATTATTATGATATCATGTGAACAAAAATTCAAATATCATGAGAAGTTAAAAATGCAACATACAATTCATATTCTTTAACTAATTCTCCAACTTTCAACTTAGTTTTGTTGTCTAAAGTAAAAAATTAACAAAAATATATCTAAAACTGTATCTTTAAACTTCACTGGTAATTTAGGGATCTCCTGCTCCATCACTTTTATCTCATCTACCCATTTTCTGAGCTCATTAACTTATTTATATCAATATGTGGTGGTATAGTGCTCTTATGACTATTTATTCTCCGTTATTGAACATGAAGTTAAATGAATAAATGTTTCCTGAGATGATAGCGACCTCTTAAGTATCATGTGGAAAATTAATCTAATGTAATAATAACCTCCAAGAACACTAATGGACATTGTATTCCAGAGACTATTAAATAGAAAGGGTTTCAGACCAAATTTAGATCTTGAATCTCATGTTAATTGAATTAATTTAAAACACACATCAAATAACAAGAAGAAAAAGTATAGGTGAGTTAATATTTTGAATAGGATGCAAGCTAGCTAGAAACAACAACTTAGAGGCCAACACACATACAGACTAGTGAATAATTTTGTAGAATTTATTTAGGTATATAGTAACAAAAAAATATCTGTTTAACACAATATAGATATTCTTTTATTCCATGCTTTTTTTTAATAAACAAAATCAAATTATCTCTACCATTAACTGTAGACTTTCATCATGATTTTAATAACTTCCTAGCATTATGTTATACATATGTAACCTAATTATTTAGTAATCCCATATCAATGTCTCTTTATTATTGTGAGCAATACAGTGTAGAAATTGTGCAATTGTTTAATTATTTCCTTGAGTCAATTTTCTAATGTGTAGTCTGAGCAAAAGGATGGATGTCTTTTTCAGAATTTTGAAAAAAATGCTTGAAATTATATGTTGTGCTGCTTTACAATGCCTATTGTAATCACCAGCACAGCCCTTGGGAATGATTTATTATAGAGTGGACATTCATGGAAAAGACTTTTAATAAGTTCTCTTGTATGCCCAAATTGGTAAAGGATTTGTTTTAATTTGCATTCTTTTATAAATAATATTTGAAACTTAACAGTTGATTTCTTTTAAATAATGATCAATTTTGAACTATTTATACAAATTTGTGTTTTGGCAACCCTCTTTTCTGAGTGAAATCACTGGGTTGCAGATTTCTTTTTTCTCATAAAATATAATCTAAAGTATTTTTTATCTTCTTTCTCTTCCTCTTGCCTTGCTTTTCTTTCCTTTATCTTTACTTTTTTCTTTCCCTTTTGAGCAATTTAGTTCTAAAAGCATTAGTATGAACAAAGCAACAAAGATGTCCATGGTGCAAGTTCTGGGGTTCAGAAGCCACAGGGACCTAGAGCAGAGTGTAAGAGCTTGCAGGAGGTGGGTTGAAAGTCCACACAGAGTAGTAGGAAAAGTAATTTGAAGAATATGGTCTGCTTTGAGGTATCATATCCCAGACACTGCAAGAAAGGTTTGCATGTGGGAAGTTAACTGTTTTGAGATATTAGAATCCAAAAAATAGCCACAGGGGCCTCTGTATTGAATCAGTGACCCAACATAAAGTGTTATAACCTGATCAGAGAGCAGAGACTGCCATGTGACTGGAAGATCTTGGATTGTAGTAGGGAGTGCAGTTTTGATGCAGAGAGGTCAGGCTGGTATGGTGATATAAGATTAAAATAGTAAGAAAGTCATTCATCACTGGAGATACCAATATGGGTTGTCAGTCACTGAGAAGTGTGAGGAGGACATTTCCACAGAAACTACTCAGAGGGAGTATCAAATCCCAAGCAAGGTGGGCAGTTTCTAAATGATACATGGTCTGACCCAGGAGGTCAGAACTCAAAGAGGGCACGGAAAGTAACTACTCATGAGGGGAGGAGGTGAAAATGAAAACAGGACATTTGTTACTTATGAAGAAATTGATTGAGAAATTAAATATAATAAGGATAATGACCAGTTTTCTTACTGTTTAAGAAAGAACTTCTAGTTATAGAAAGGCAGAACACCGAAATTGTGGTGTTAGTTCTATATTTGTATATACTTGTTGGATACATATATTTGTTGGATATATATTTCTATGTATTTTTGGAACATATATACATATATGTATATGTGAGTTCATATGTGTGTACATATGAATTCACACATACACATAAGATCTTGTAGACTTATTTATTTGGAGATTTAGGGAATAATGACACCTCAATAGTAATGCATACAGTTATTCATTGTGAAGTAAAGCAGGGCTTCCTATAGAAATGTCTAGTTTAAAGATTGGGGAGGGGAAATGATGAGACAAGAAGATGAGACTGCAACATCTTTTGCCCCCAAACAGGAAAGTGTTTAAAGAATGAAGGAGACATGTCTAAATAACACAAAAGCCATGTGTACTATGTTCTTCTTTCTGGCCAAACTGGAATAACTCAAGCATCAGAATAATAGTAACAATAGATTATTTTGCACTGAATAAACTAAGAAACCATGAGTCTATACAGATGTAAATAAGTAAATAAATACATTGAAAATTTGATGATAAATGGGATATTTTTACAAATTCAAAACTTTGCCTCATAAAAGACATATTTAATTACAAAGGAGTAGAAGAGTAACTTTATACTGGAGAAACCTGGCAAATAACACTTAAGTAATCAAAAGGAACATCATTAATAATGAGACAAATTGATATTGCATATCACTTGATAGAAGTTGTTAAAAAAAAGTACCATCTCTGCTGTAATGTTTCTGACAAACATGTATGACATAAATCTTATGAGGAAAATGTTAGACAAACTCAAATAAAGAGTCGTTGTACAAAAGAAGTAGCCTATAATATCAAAAGTGTGAAGGTCATGCAAATCAAGGAAAGACTGAAGAGATATTCCATACTAAAGAGACTAAGACAACAAGATAATTAACTGCAGTAGATGATGTTAAATGGAAACTTTTTGGTATAAATAACATTATTTAAATTTTTGACAAAACTTGAAGAGAGTCTGAGAATTAGATGATTTGGCAAACAGCTTCCAAGATGTTCCCAGTGACTCCTGATCCTACTATTCACATCTCAGTGTAACCCTCTCCCTTTAAGTGTGAACTGGACCTAAAAACTCACTTCTAATGAAAACAAAATGGCAAAAGTAAATAAGATGCTTCCCTCAAGAGTAGGTTACAAAAGGAATGGGGGTTCCAACTTGCCCCATCTCTTGCTTTCTTACCTTCTCACTCTGAGGGAGGGTGTCTGATGTGTTGTCAGTTGCTCTTCGGAGAAGCTCATGTGGCAATGTGAGGGAATCTTCTGATAATTATAGCCAGTGGGGAACTGAGTCCCTTAGTTCAAGAACCTATCAGCACCTAAATCTTGCCAAAAACCATGTGAGTGAGCTTGAAAGCAGGTCCTTCCTCAGCTGAGTCCTCAAATGAGACCGCAGCTCAAGTAGATACTTTTACTGCAATATTATGACTCGGTGGAAAGATCCAGCTAAGTCACATTCAGATTCCTGTCCCACAGAAATTGTGAAATAAAAAATGTTATTTTAAGTAAATATATTTTAGGGCTTTTTATGCAATAGAGATAACTATTAAACATAGTTACTAAATAGCATATCCTTGCTAAGTTCTTGATTTTGATGGCTGTTTCAAGGTTATGAAAGAAAATAGCTTGTTTATAAAAATTGTACACAAAAGTTTTGGAAGGTGATGAAGTGTCAGCTTGACAATTTACTCTCCAGTGACTCAATTGCCAATATTTATTATTCAAAAATTTTTGTTTGGAGTTAAAAAAAGAAAAAATAATAATAAAGCATGGATTTTCCTTACTATTTCATCTCTTTCTGCTTGGAAATATTGTTATTTCCTTAGGTTTATCTTTGATTGTCTATCAAGAACATAATATTTACTTCTCTGGAAGCCTCATTGTTTTCCTTGAATTTAAACAAAGGGAGTCCAAATATCAAAGCAGATGAAGGGAAATATGTGAATTCAATAGGTAGACTCAATATCTCTTTTAATTCCTGGGTGAAGATTTAAGTGGAAAATATCTACTAGAATATATACTAACTATAGATTCTACAGAATGCATTTCTCTATTAGTACAGATAATCAAGAATTAACTGAGCAGAAATAAAGCTCTATATAGGAATGAGAAGACAGCTTCATCACCTGCAAGGCAAGCTCATTCTATTTCTAGTTACACAATGACCATTGTTATTTGGGAGAAGACATTTGAAATTAATGATATTTGTGATCAGGCATTAATCTTCACATTAATTATTTAGAAATTTTATTCTCTGTAATTATATTTTATTCCATGCATTTCTCTTCATCCATATTTAGATTTTTACTTAAGCAAACACTTACTTCTCTTTAAGATTGTCCATTAGGTGATCTACTTAAATGTCTACATTTTATTTTATTTCAATTAGCCAAGGTATAGTACATCAGTTTTTTATATAATGTTCAATGATTCACCAGTTGAGTATAATACCCAGTGCTCATCACATCACATATCCTCCTTAATGCCGATCACATAATTACACCATTCCTTCACCCACCTCCCTTTCCACAACCCTCAGTTTGTTTCCTGGACTCAAGTTTCATATGGTTTGTCTCTCTCTTGGATTTCTTCCCAGTCAGTCTACATTTTAATAACAAAACAAAAAGCAAAGTAAAATTGTTAATGTATAATAAACTCATATTTATGGAATTTTTATTTCTAAGACTTTTGCACTATTTTGAAAGTGTTTTTACAAACAGAACATCCCATGTCAAGTTTTTCTTTCTTTAATTAGTTACTTTTAAATAATTTTACTAGGTGGTTGATAACTCACTACCACCTACTGAGATAAATATTCCTAGTCAAATCCATGAAGAGTCAATGAGACTCTTTGTGGTCAGCACAAATCCTATAGCATCTATAACTAATAACAATCAGATAATATAGGCCAGACGTAGGCAACATATAATTCTTGTGTTTGCAAAAGAAACATATGTCAGTTCTGGAGATAATATGCCTCTACACCATATGTACTTGATTTTTTTCTTTCTTTCTTTTTTTTTTTTTTTTTTGCTACATCCTCTGCTTTCTTCATTCAATATATCTACTTCTTTTTTTTTTTTTAAGATTTTATTTATTTATTTGACAGAGAGAGATCACAAGTAGGCAGAGCAGCAGGCAGAGAGAAAGAGGGGAAGCAGGCTCCCTGCTGAGCAGAGAGCCCGACGTGGGGCTCCATCGAAGCACCATGAGATCATGACCTGAGCAGAAGGCAGCAGCTTTAACCCACGGAGCCACCCAGGCACCCTAATACATTTACTTCTAATTCCTTTTTTCTTCCCAACTAAGAGCTATTTATTTATTTATTTATTTATTTTAATTTTGTTTTATTTTTTCAGTGTTCCAAGATTCACTCAAATCACTTCTAATTCTTTTTATTCTGTTTTTGTTTTCTACGCCTTACCATTTCTGCTCTTACTTCCTGTCATTCAGCAACATTCTGCAAAGTTGAATTCAAGTCAGATGTTTATGTCTTTTTCAAGATTACTTGCCTTAAGATATTAAAAGTTTTTCTGTGGAACCATATGGTTTAAAAATCATTAAAGAACCTAAGAAAGTTAACACCAACTCTAAGGCGAATTGTAATACAAGACTTTTGTACATGTTTCTATGCTATTATTATGACTTGCATTTTTCAACCCACTGATATGATCAAGACTACTTTTTTGGATATTTGGGTTGCATGATGTCACAGTCAGAGAGAAAAGTCACATGGAATAAGGAAAATGTATATCAGGCTTCATCTTCAGTGGAATAGAAAACTCCAGTCATCTTGCTCTTTTTTAGAAGCACATAGTGCTATGAGAATTTTGAAACTTTTTAGTAGAACCTCAATCTTGAGAAATTCTTCTTAAAGCTTTGGAAATCTGTAAACATCTTGATTTTAGAAAATTTGGCAGAATGTTTAATTACCAGATGAAGATCATGCAATTAATCAAATTTTGGATTTGCTACCATTACAAATAAATGATTGTAGAAAAATTGAGGATTTAATTACTTCTTTCAGATACAACATTCTGTTTGCTTTCTCTTTTGAAATTGTCCCCAAATGAAGACAGCACAATAACATCTTGAAGAAAGTACTGATAAACCTCATTTAATTTGTTTCCATCCCTTTTAAGATTCTATTCCTATTAAAAAGGAATGCCTTGTTGATAAGAAAGCGGTCCAGTATTATGACAGATTCAATCTCCTCAAACTACTGCCTTTCAGTTGGCTCCAGAGAAAGATTATTAACTCAGGTATTTATTTTGCTGGCTCTCATATAGTTTAAGCTCCATAGTTGAGTCAAAATGTTAAAAGAATAAAATGGTCAGAGAACTCTGAGAAATCTTATTAATTTTGTAATGGTGTTGAAAGCTTACCAAAGGTTTTTGTTCCCTAAAGCTACTGCTTTGAGTAAATCAGAGGGGATTTCTTTTTAACTGCTGAAAAGAGGCAGGTCTTTTTCTGGTTTGTTGTGTATGAAATGACAAATATGGAGTTTAGGCATGTCTTATGGAAGCTTGTCTGACTATGTCAGTTGTGATTTTTTAGAATACACACCTCATGTATACAGACACATGTATAGATGCATACATATGAATTTGCACAGTAAAAATAAGAGGGAACAGGAAGTATAAATGAACTAATTAATGGAAATTGTGTTTATGACTGTGTGGATACATGCCTAAGCTTAGTTATCATTAAAAGGTAAGGAATTGGGACACCTGAGTGGCTCAATTGGTTAAGCATCTGCCTTCAGCTCAGGTCATGATCCCAGGGTCCTGGGACTGAGTCCTTCATCAAACTCCCTGCTCAGCGGTTAGCTTACTTCTCCATCTCCCTCTGCCTCTCCCTCTGCTTGTGTGCTCTCACTCTCTCTCTTTCTGGCAAATAAATGAAATAGGAAAAAAAAAATAAAGGTACAGAATTTCCACAAAGTTATTGTTTATGAAAAAAATCATATGCTATTTTAAATTAAATATTGGGGCATGGAATAAAAACAAAAGAGGAAGAAGGAAGAAGAGGTGCTAATAGGCAGGGAGAGTTACAAATAAAATCTAAGAATATGATATCTGTCAATCTGTGGTAACAGCTACACAGGAATTGACAGATTAGTAAAATGTTTAATAACAAATTGATAACATGTAGAATAATTATTGTATATGAAGAAATTATGTTCAACACTTTAGTTGATTTACCTTATGAAATTTTTATTCAGCTAATTAGCCAACAAATATTAAGTGAGTGCTTGCTATATGCCACAGCCTATTCTAGGCACTTAAGAAAACACAGTGAGCAAAACGAACCAAAATAAGTGTTGTCATGGACCTTACATTCTAGAGGGAGGACTGACAATGAATAAGTTGGTTAAGTGGAATTTATGGTAATTTATATAGCATGTAGAAATAGTTTGTACAATAGCAGAAATTTATATAGAGTTGTTATAGGTAGAGAGAGTCTGCATTGTGTGAATGGTGGTCTTAGTCCTTGGATTCCCCATGAGAAGATTTACATGGGTATCTGATCAAAATGAAGACAGCCAGAAGGAAAGCAGCAAGAACAAAGCACTATCAAGGTGGAGAGTTGGCAGGTTCCAGGAAGTGGTACCTGTCCCTAGGTTGTTTGGAGATTGGATATTAGTAGGTGTCTCTGGGATGGAAGGATCTGTGACATACTGTGGGGTGGTGTTTAATGGAAGGTGCTTCCAAACATTTGGGAACCTCTTCCCACAGTTTAGAAGAGGGAGTTTTTGACCTTACAAAGTTTGTACAGGAACCCTCATGGCAACCTTTCTTCACTGGCTGGGGTTCTTCCCACAACACAAGTGTGTTATAATGAGTCTAGGGGCTACCTACCCTGGGACAGAGTGGGAAGAGAAGAATACATGCTCTGCACCTGTAGCTCTTGAACCATCAGGCCCAAGTTCTTGGAAGCCACAAGGTCAAGATGTTGTGCTCCCAGGCTTATAATGTGTACCTTATTTGTCTAGGTCCTTGTCTCCACCTCATGTTTCTATCATTCCCCTTCTAGGAGTTAGAACTCTGCCTCAGGGTATTTCTTCTACTGCTCCTAGCTCCTATCTAGCTTCTACCTAACGGAGTTACTGTATACGGTAAATATTCAGTATAAAGGGTGATGAGTGTTAAATAGAGAACACAAAGCAGGGAAAAGGTATGGAAATTCAATTTTAGTATGGTGATTATGAAAGCTGTCACTGAGAAGGTGCATTTTGAATGAAGACTAAGGACAGTGGGGGCTAGCTCTGCAAGTTGTGGGAAAATAGTATTCTAGATGAAAGGACAGCAAGTGAATGGGCTGTGAGTGAATGGGATATGTTTAAGGAAGAATAATAAGCAATTCCGTAAGAGGTGTGTGAAGGAGGAAGAGAGTAGTAGAATAAAAAAATGAACTCTTGAAAGTGACAAGACAAATCACATAGTGCTTTCTAGGTCAAAGGATTCCAGGTGGTACTTGAAGAGGAAAGCATATGAAAAACACAATATGATTTATGTTTTAAACAGATCCCTCTGTTGATTGCAGTGATGGTTTCAAAGAGTATATACATATGCCAAATCTTACCAAATTGAACATTTCAAATATATGTAGTTTTTTAAAAGTCAAATGTGTTTCAATAAAAGCTATTATAAATTCCATCCAGCTGCAATGTTGAGAATAGAGAGTCCTAGGGGAAAGGCAATTTCAGGGAACCTGCCTGGGGCTCATTCAATGATAGAATTATGAGATCACAGTGCCTTGGACCAAGATGATAGCAGCAAAGATACTGAGAAGTGAGCATGTGCTGGATATATTATAAAACTGATGCCAACAGCGTATCCTGATGAGTGGATGTTCACCATGAAAGAAGGGGGGTTCAAGGAAGATACCAAGGTTTTGGCCTAAACTGAGAAGATGGATTTTCTATTAACTAAGATGCAAGAGGTCAAAAGAAAAACATGTTTGGATATGGTCTAACAAGAACTCTATAAGACTGAAATTTCTATTAGACACCCAAGTGAACCTGTCAAATAGGCAGTTGGATAAATGTGTCAAATTCAGTGGAATAGTCTGGCTGGAATTATCAGTGTGGAACTATCTAGCATCTGACATCTATCAAACTATATCAGATCAACCTATATGTTCATGTATCTATATATCTCTATGTATGATGTTTAAAAGTATAGAGCTATGTGTTATCCCTTAGAAAGAATGTAGACAGTGAATGGGAGACAAAAATACTAAACTGTGGGGGCATTCTCAAAGCTAGAGGTTGGGGATATGATGTAGTCTCAGTAAAAGAAACAGAGAATAGCCAGGATATGGAGGGGAAACAGAGGAAGACAGAGTGATTAGCCATCTAAATTACTGTAAGATGCCACGAAAGATGAACCCTGACACACAACATTTAGCAACACTGAAATTAGGTTAATGTTGGCCACTTGGGAGTAAAAACCTTATTGGAAGAAATTGAAGAGGAGGGGAGGGAAATTGTGAAAAGTGAATAAAAACAATTCTTTCCCAGTGTTTTTCTCCAAAGGTATAAAGAGAATTGTATCACCACCTGGAGAAGAAACTAGGCCAAACAATTTGTTTAAAGCAGGAACAAAGAGCTTATTATTTTGATAATAGGAATGAACTACTAGGCTAGGACACTTGGAAGTAACAAGAAATAAGGGAAAATTGCTGGAATCATATCCTTAAGTGGGAAGAGGGATTGTGTTCAAGCTTACAAATATAGATATTGGTCTTACCTAAGGCATGGTCATCTCACCCAAAAAAGGAAAGAAGGATATTATACCTACAAATACAAACAGGTAAATAGATATGCCACAGCTCATAGAAATCTTTATCTGATTTCTATTTTTTCAATAAAATGAGAGTGAAATTCATTAGCTGAGAGTGAGATTGGAGTAGGAGGTTGAGAAGTTTGAAAAGGGAGGGATAATTATGAAAGTGTCACTTAAGAAGGTAGAAAACTGAATAAATTAGGGATGTTTATAGTCACCGTGCAGCATTAAGGCTGACTTGAAGTTCAGGATAATGGATATAAATGCATATAAATGGAGACCAGTCAGCAGAGTATCATCATTTTTTACTCTAGCCGTTTTCAGACACATGAATGCAGCTATGTGACAGAGCTTTAGATTTGACCGGGACTGTGGTTTAGTCAAAATGAGAGTGATTCAAGATCAGAGACCTTACTCCCATTTATCTGGCTTCAAAGTCCTTTTGCTTAATTATTCTACTAGATTTTTTCCACAGTGACTATATGGATTCTGAGGAGAGAAACAAAATAATGGTCTAGATGTTTAGAATGTAAAAAATATCTAGATAACAGAAATTCAAAATTTAATCATATCCAGGTTTTCACTTACTTAGATTCATGGTACTAGATATGAAAATATTTTGCAAGTTCATTCCAGTTCTATTAGACAAAAGTAGGTAAACATTTTGAAGGGACTCTCATTCACCAGATTTATAGTAAATATATTTTTACAATGTTTTCTCATTAATACAGCAGAAAAATTGTGTTAATAGTGAGAAAAAATTACTTCTATTGTTTAAAAAATAGTGAGAAAAAATTACTTCTATTGATATATTCTTTAAAAGGCTAGTCTGAATGTTGCTATTGATGTTCATATACGTGACAAACAGAACAGCCAGTGAAAAATCACCATGATATTTTAGGTTTAGTTTTACAGATGGTGTTTCTTTCAGAAACAGTGCAATGTTTGGCATAGCTTCAGTTTTATGTCTAAAATTGATCCAAAATATCTAAATTTTAATTGATAATAAGATAAAACTGCATTTTTGTACAAAATATTAGAAGTCAGCCTGAAACTTACTATAAAAAATGAAAACTCAGCAATTAAATTTGGTCACTCACATTTACTGAACTCATATTCTAGATGCTGTTTTTCAGCACTTTTATAAAAATTTTCTTACTTGAAGTACACAACAATCTAAAATAGGAGCTAAAATTTTCCCATTTTACAAATTAAAGCAAAGAGAAGTCTAACAACAAGTTCATATCCATAGTAAAAATTTATGTGCAAATATTATATATATATATAAACATGCATTTTTTTAGTACACATCATTGCACATATAATTTTAAAAAATCAGCTTATTAGTCATTTGGAATTTTGACATTTGTTATTTAAAGAAATATTCCATTTAATTTATTTGAAAATTCCTTATTTAAGGAAAATTCAGTTCATGGTCCAATACAGAGGATGTGGGAAAAAAGAGGAACAGATACTAAGGAACATTGGTTGGCAAATAAAATAAAACATATGGTAAAAAAGCCAAGTTTGCAAAATTTTGTAGAGTTCTGTTATAACCTGACATTGAAAATATTAATGACAACTTATTTACACAAATTTACATACATGTGTATATGTACATATCCTCTACTCTCTTTACATATAATATATTGTTGAAAAATATATATGTAATTTATAATATGTAATAAATAAGGGAATTCAAATATTAAGTGAAATGTAATCTGCCTTACAACAGAAGAGATATTTCTTATATTATTAAAATATTTTAAATATTTCTTCAATTGTTACATTATTGAATTATATGAAACAAATTCATTGTCATTTATATTTTTCATAAAAAATGAAGTAAAAGTGCTTAAAAGTATTGCAAACCCTGGTAAATCTATGGCAAATTATGACAAACCCTGATATTTACCCTGGTAAATTCCACCATTTTGAAAATGATGGAAAGGCAAGAACAGAAAAATTAAGATATGATTTTTAAAAGAAAATACACTTTATAGGCTTAGGCTAACATATCACAATATCTGAACATTCATTTAATTAAAAAATTTTAAATGATCAAGTGTAGTTTCTTGAAGGCAATGTAAGTTATTTGACAGTTATCAAAAAGTTATAGCGCTATTATATGGATTCTGATTAGGATAGGTAATGCATTATGTTAACATTAATTTAACTCTTACATTGAATTAATTATTTTAAGTACTAGAAATATAGATTTGGAAGAAAGCATTACTGACTCCAAGGGGACCATAATCTATAAAGGGAAACAAATAACAGATACAGTAAGTTACATTCTGACCAAAATAAATATAGGGTGTTAGGAAACCCCATATGATGAGTAATTTTATCAGATGTATGTATGCTTATATGCACACTGACATTAGAAAAGGATTCACAAAGGAGGTGAAGAAGCAGAATTTTATAGGGAGAGCAACTAATGAAGGTAAGGGAGACTGTAGGTAAAAACGGAAATTGCAGAACAAGATTTTGCTATGAACCTTGTTCAAATCACTAATATCTTTCTCCCAGTTTATGGCAATAGCCTAGTATCTGGTCCTCCTGTTTCCAATTCTACCTACAACCAGTTCTTAATACACAAACTGTTGTCTCTAAAAAACTCTACCCAGCCACAAGGAAGTTTTTACAAGGCCCTCTGTGACTCCTGTTGCCTCTCCTTACCTCTCGGTTTCTTATTTGTTCACATTACTCCACGAAGACTGGTTTGTTTTGCCTCAGGGAATGATTGGCAGACTTTTCCTCAGGACCTTTGGACTTGGTATTTTATTCACTTGTCTTTACTTGATTTTTTTCCTAATTTTCTTTACTTAGATGCCACTTCTCAATATTACCCAACTTGATCACCTGAATTTACATCAGAAATTCCTCCTGTGGTACTAGTGTTCTTTTTGAACTTTGACCTTGCTCTATTTTTTCACCATAGCATTTCCTAATAACGTTTAGTACCAACTAACACAGTATACACTCCACTTGCTTCTTATATTTATTTACTTTTTTGTATGCTTTATCTCCTACACCCAAGATTTTAAGCTACATGAAGCCAGAAATATTTCCTTTTTTTTTTAATATTATTTGTGCATGCCAAATGCCCAAACGGTTTTTTTTTTGTTTGTTTTGTTATTGTTGTTTTTTGGGTTTTTTGGTCTCACCTATAGTAAGTGCTCAAATATATTTATTAAATATGTAGCAGAATAGAATGTTATGTGTAAAAAGTTACAGAAGAGTGGCAGTGTGACCATCTGAAAACTTCAAGTGGTTTAGAATTGCTAGAATATTTGAGCTTGACTGTCAAGATTGGAGATCACTTTAAAAACTGTGCAAAGTCTTTTCTGTCTCATAGGTCAAATGTAAGAAATAGATTTATCTTAGGTAAATAAGATAGAAAATTCTCGGGCTCATGTTAAAACATGAAAAATATATGTTAAAGGATAAACATTAGTATTTTTAAATACCAAGGATCACTCAGAGATGTAAAATGGTCACATGACATATAATAGTCTCAGCTTGTTTAGCGCTGGCTAACAAGAAATATTTAAATATTAAATATTAAATATTCTCTCATAAAAAAAGAATGTCCTAAGGATAATTAAGTGCCTCGCCTCATACAGAAATATGAAAAATTTTTAGGAATTTCTTTTCCTTAGAGCCTATGCAAAGAGCTAAGCCTACTCCTGTTAAATAAGTCTACCATATCCCTGCAGGACTCAAGTTAATTGTAATAACAAGCTATATATGATTTTATAATAGAAAAAAAAAATTCCTTGGCTTCCTGTGAGGCAAAAAGACAAATAGACAAAGAAAGCTTCTCATCATGCAGACTCTCTCTCTTTCTCTCTCTTGCACTTTTTTCTATTATAAATTAGAAATAAAGTTTAAATCACTCAGAAGATTATTTTTTATACCCAAGAAGCCAGGCAGGAGTATAATCTATTCTGAAATTCATGAGAAAATCCTTTAAAATGTCAGACAACAGTTAAAACATTCTATGATTAGGGCATATTTTAATTTTCTTAATGTCAAAACTCTGCTGTGGGAGAAGCTTATGCACACTTATTTGATATTCACACGAGCTGATATTAAAATGGAGCCACACTCTTAGAAGTATCGATATCAGGGATTGAGGATATTTTTAAAGGGAGACCAGTCTGACCTTCAGGAAAGACAGTGCAGAATAAGATGAACCAGAAATAAAATCATTTTGAAACAATAAATAGCATAATTTCTTTTAAGAGGAGCTGGGCAAAGATAGATAAAATTTTTCTCATGGATATTGCTCATTAAGTACATTTGCATTCAGTTAAAGGGATTGACCTGGGACATGTATTAAGTGAAGGTTAGACAAGGTGATCTTAAGTGTAAGATGTTTCTATCCATTCTAATAAAGCATGGGGACAAAGGAGGGCCATGTGAACACTTCCCAATGAATTTAGTACATTCCATATTCTATAAATATTTCTTAAGAACATGCAAAGTGCCAGGTGTTAAATATTAGGATATTTCTTTTTTCACTAAGCATAGGTTCCATGACTGCATTTTTGTGGAAACCGTACTATGTATTGTGAATACAGGAGTGAACATAGGATAGACCCTGTCCTCAAGGGTTACATTATAGTGAAAAAAACAATCACATATAAATCAGTCTTTAATTTAATGTCAAACAGTGAACAGTGCTGTGAAAGAAAAAAAAAGCAGAATACAGGGATAAAATATGACAAGAAATTGCTCTTACTGATGGCAACTGAGAAAGTTCTCTTGAAAGACTGGACATCAGAACAATGACGCAAGAGGTTGGAGGCAAGCTATATAAATGTATAGGAGAAGAGCATTTGTGGAAGAGGGAATAGCAAGGTCAGAAACTTTGAGATACAAAAATGCTTTGCATATTTGTGGAAAATTAGAAGCCTAGTACGGTTGTACCAGAGAGGAAAAGGAAATGTGGTAGATTTAAGATAAGTCCTAAAGACATAGTTCCATGTCACATGGAAACTTGCAAGCCACTGGCAAGGATTTTAGAAATTATACTAATTATGAAGAGAAGGTATTAGGGGACATTGAGTGGGACAGTACTAGAGTGATAAAATCTGATTTTACTTCAAATAGCTTCAGATTAAATACATAATCTATTGCTTATATTCTAGTGGTTTTGACTATGAAAAAATATACTTTGGGGTTGGTGGTAACAGCAACCAAGCAGCAAGTTGTATATTACCTCATATAATATGACTGACATTACCACATGTCAAGTCTTTCTTTATGAGCTATAAGGGGTCACAGTTGGCAGAGAAATCTCAGTCTTTTGCAGATACTATTTTTAATAAAGAGAAACTTGATCATGGCTGACCTGATGAGGGCAAAAGAAATACAAAGACAACATGGAAAGTGGAGAAGAAAAAAGTAGTGAAGACCTTATATACTGGACAATTAACATAATTGCCAAGATGTTAGATACTCTATCTAAAATATAACAGAGTATCTAAAATATAACAGAAAGAGATTAAAAGGCCTATCTAATGTCATCCCTGAAAATATGTGTAATATAGATGTAGCAAATTTAAAGTACCATGGTCTGCTTAAAATAATGCACATATATTCCAATTCCTTATCTGAACCATCTTTCTTGCTGTGGTACAAACATAAAGGAAATGCTTTGGCAAGTGGCAGCCTGGCTTCCAGGCAAAATACTGGTTGAGAAATCTCAGGAAACACTAGGAACATGCTCATTTTATTTATTTATTTATTTATTTTTACACGCTCATTTTAATGTATGAATAACAACTTTTGGAATTCCCAGTAACTTACTTCATAGGTTAATAGCAAATAGCTCTTAGTTATACATAAATTTGCAATATAAGTAATTATTATTGACTTATAAGAATTGATAGAAGGAGGTACATTTGGGGATTATTTTGTACTCCTACAGGAGATACTTAATTGCTATAGACTCGACTCTGAAAAATACTACTTGACTCCAAAAAACTGGATTAATATCTTTACATTTTGAATGGACATATTATTTTAATGTTTGGTGATAAACATAAAAAAAGTTAGGTACTATAGATATTAGGAATATTTAAATGCAACTTCAGATTTACAGCACTATATTTTTCTATATGCAAAGTTAAAGTATGATTTTGTTAAATCTTCACTCAATATATATGACACTAAAATTATGATTTATTGTTTTACTTGCATTGCTTTACCTTCTATGTTAAAAACCTTGATTTTTCTTTAAAATATCAAAAAATGTTGAGGTGAAAATAAATATGCTTAATCAGATCCTAGATCATAAGTATTCAGAATAATGAGTTATATTTATTTGTCTGATGGTTTTTGGATACACATGTACTTCTTTTTTTTCCAGTTCTTAGAAAGAACCTCAGAACTCAAATAAAAGTTTAGGTACAAGTATTCCTATTTTTGTTAAATTCAGCCCTTAATTTTTTCATGCCCTGGTCATTTGTATTACTAATTTTACTGCACTAGAAAAACATTGAATATATTTGAGGAAGATATTGCTAGAAGGATTGTTCTGATTTTATCTTTACCTCAACTATGTGCATAAATGGCAAATTATTGTTTATATAGCAAATTTTTAGACATTAAAACAGGTGTTACATATTACATTTACTTTTTAATATATGTCTTTTATACTTTATAGTGATTACAGAAATATAACCTCCATGAAGGGATGGACTATAGCTCTTGTGTTTATCCCGATGTTTCTACTGCTTAGAATAGATATCTGTTGAATAAATGGTTGAATAAGTGATCATTCTTAGCACATCTAGGCTCTGTCCTTCTTATTTCCACTGCTGCTACAATAGCCACAGCCTTTTAAGTTCTAGCTTACTTTATGATCTTCCAAGGTTGAGTCAATTTTTATATATCTTTATATATATTTTCCTTCCAGAGTTCCCTTTCCTTTTGATTCTCCTTTTGTATTATATCCATTCTCATGCCTTTAAGTATTTTCTATGCATCATTGACATCCAAATTTTTAATCTGAGGCCAGACACTCATTTAAGCTCTAGGTTTTCAGCCATACTACTTACTTGATATTTCCACTTATATATTGCTTAGGCATCAAAAATTTACTATGGCTAAATCAAAATATTTGCATCTAACCACCCAAAATGCTTCTCATCTGTTCTTCCTTATCTTGGGGTCAAACTGGAAATGTAGAAGTCTCTTTTGATGCTTATATATCCATCATCTCGTATGTCCAAGATATCAGCAGGCCCTTTTGGCTACTTGCCAAAGTATTTTGAATTAATGCATGTTTTATATTTGTACTACGGTCTTTTTATCCAAGCCTCCATCATATGTCATGTCAATCACCATAATATACCCCTAAGTGATTCACTTTTCCTCTATGTTCTCATTTCCCTATTGAAAGAAATGAGAATATATCACCACAAAGTATGCCTCTTTGATACAAAAACTATTTTGAACTGAAGGCAAGTAAGAAGCAGTGAATGCAGCAAAAGCTTCCCTTTTTTGTTTAAAGGTAGAAAATAAATTCTCTTTTTACTAGAGAGAGACTTATCATCCCAGAGAGGATACCAAAGGCATTTGCAAACAAACCCTACCTTCCTAGTTAAGGAAGAGGACTACCTAGCCCTAGTTGGACGACCCAGAGCTCAAACCCTTATGTCTTGCCAATTCTTCACAAATTTATTGTTTAATGTGTTAAAGGCATAAAAGCTTCCTGTTATAGTCACTTCTATGGGTCTTCATTCTCTTGTGAAGGCTCCCATGTATGTGGATTTTTTTTTTTAAATCTGTTATGCTTCTCTCCTTTTAATCTTTGTCACTATAATTTTCATAAACATCCAGTAACCCTAAGAAAGTTGAAGAAAATATTTTCCTCCCCTATACTATTTAATGAATAATATGATTATTTTTAAATATTAGCACTGCACATTTAAGGTGTACAATTTGCTGATTCAACATGAAACCATCCATGAAACCATCACCAAAATCAAGAAAATAAACATACCCTTTAGCTCCAAAAGTTCCCTTTATAAATCCTCATTCCTGTTCTGCCTTCCTCTGCTTTCACCCCTAGTCAACTACTAATCTGTCTTCTATCTCTTAAGGTCATAAATTGATTCATAAATAGAATAATAAATGAATTAGAGCATGCACTTCCACCTGTTTTTTTTCACACTGTGTAATAATTGTGGAATTTCTCCATGTTGTTGCATAGATCTATAGCTGTAGTTGTTTTTAAAGGAACACTTTATTACTTTCTTATTTAAAGACTTTCCATTATTTTCTTGTTCATAGTGGATATTTGAGCTATTTATGACTGTCACATTTGTTTGAACATCCTTTTGGTGTCCATAGAATTCCCCACTTTGTGAGTTATATTTTTTTCTATTGCTATTGTAACACATGAGCACAATGTGCTTATTGCTTGAAGTGACATAAATTTATTCTCTTACTGTTTTGGAGGTCAGAAATCTATAATGGGTCTTCAGAGCAGCATTCTTATTGGAGGAATAGGAGTAGGAACCTATTCCCTTGCCTTTTCTAACTTTCAAAAGACTGTTGTATTTCTTTCTTTCTTTCTTTCTCTTTTTTTTATTTTTTTAATATTTTATTTATTTGACAGAGAGAGACACAGCAAGAGAGGGAACACTAGCAGGGGGTGTGGGAGAGGGAAAAGCAGGCTTCCAGCTGAGCGGGGAGCCGGATGTGGGGCTTGATCCCAGGATCCTGGGATCATGTTTAACAACTGAACCACCCAAACACCCCAGAAAGCCCACTGTATTTCTCAGCTTGTGGTTCCTTCCTCCATCTTCAAAGGCAGCAATATAGTGTTATCTTTCCTTTCTGAATTCTCCTTCCCTCAGTTTCTGTGTGTTTCTGTGTGTGTATGTGTGTGTGTGTGTGAGAGAGAGAGAGAGAGACTTGCAATTATAAAGTTCTTTGGCATTCCAAAACATATCCACAGATTCTGGGAATTAGAATATGAATATCCTTGGAATATTATTTAGCTCATACATGAATCCCCTCATCTTAAAGTATAATTAAAATTCATTCTTCTAAGCCTTGTTATGGATAGAGTGTCGGCATGTTTTTTAGGTTCCACAATCGAATCATTCAGACAAAAATCATAATTTGAAGAGAGGAACATGAGGAAGAAAGGGTAAATTTATCTTTTGTCACACATGATGGGATATATTTCTAAATTCTAAGAGGTAACAGTTGTGAAACTTCTAGATCCCAGTCCTGAACAATATCAATGGTCATTTCCTTGTCTATAGAAATTGATCTATCAGTGTCAGAAGGTGGTAACGGTAAATTTTTTGTTACAGTAAATCCATATATTGTGATGTGGCACTTTTCCCTAGGAAACTCTGCTCCACTCAGTTATTCTATGAGCTATCTAGAAACATAATTCATTACTTCCCAGAGTGAATTAGTGACAAATTAGAAATACAGACTTTTTTTTTTCAACTGAAAAACTTTTACTGCTATGGAAATTGGTACTTAAAGTGGTTTCTAATCAAATAGCCTAAAGAATATGGGAATCTAGAATTTATTATCAGGTCTGTTTGGGTTCCAGAGAAGTGAAAGGCTGGGTAAAATAAAAAAAAAAAAAAAAAAAAAAAAATTGATTTCCATCAGCCTATAGAATGAAATGCTATAATAATTAATTAAAGTAGTCCCTGATTTATCTGGAAAGGAGTATACATTGAAGGAAAAGCTTTTGAAGCAGTATCATTAGCAAGAAGAATATAAGGACTATGGAGTTTTGTATGTAGCTTAAAGATTGAAAGTTATGAGCTCAAAGTCCAAAATCCTAGCATCAGGAACTGTCAGAGAATAAGAATTTTCTAAAATTAGTGTAAAAGAATCTCAAGTAAGATTGAAAAGGTGACATGGTCAAAAGTCAACCTGAAAATGTCCCATGTTTTATTTTTTAATTAGATCATGACTTGAATTCAGACTCATCAAATTTCACTGTGAAAGAGAAAGCTAGTAGGAAATGAGTGGGCCCTTTGATTTGTAATGGGGGCATGGGAGTGTTCAGTTCACCCAGAGTACTTTAACCCCCCAGACCTCCCTGATTCTCCTCTGCCAGCAAAAATGCCACCTCTTTCCCTTGCTGATGATGCTGATTCTCCTTTGCCTAATGACCCTAATGACATCCCATGATATAGTTACTCTCCTTCGAAAGCCACCTCTTACTTCCCACCCTGATGCCTTTTATTAACCTCATAACTAGAGATAATTGCCTACATAACCCATGAGGCCAATTATCAAGTCAAATCTTAGAGGAAAAAGGCTTACACATGGAAAGAATTATGAGATTTTACAACAATCATAAAATACATACCTATGAATAGATTCAGAAGACCAGGGGTGGGGGGAAATAATTTAATTTTGATTCAGGTTAAATTTAGCCATAAGGGTACATTTACCAGACATCCCAGAATCGATGCTTAAACTCAAGGAGCTCATCATAGTTCTTTTCTTTTTTTCTCAGTATTTTGAATTAAGCATAGATTTTTTTGGTAACCTATCAAAAACAAAGTTGATATATTAGAAATCTTGTGATATAATGTAAATGAAGGTATGCAAAGCTTTAAGGAGCCAGGCGGTTAGAATAGATTTATCTTATGCATCTGCCCAACTACCCACTAATCCTAATTCTCTTCCTAGTAATGTGTCAGAGGAGCCTTTATCAAGATATTGAAAAAGACTTCATTGGGGCTAGGGCAAACATCTCTGAAAAACACAATGACTACATTCTGTAGGCCAAGAATGTTGGTGTGAGACCGTGTCACTTAAATGGGCTCTCATTGTGGGAGTAACCATGGGACAGTACTCAAAAAAGGACAATCTCCATGTGGTTCCATAGCAGATTGTGAGCCTGCAAAGTTAGTGCACGTAAACTAACAATTTTCTTCTATCATTTACGTATTTGAAACTTTAACATCATTTACTCTATGTTAAATATTGTATGAAGTGTTAGAATAGTGTTTTGGAAAGCAGTATGCACGTTCTCTGCCCTTGTTTATATTCTAAGACAATAAATTCAAGCAGACATTGTAATTAACCAAATCTATTGTATCAAAAATCATCACTATACATTATAATAATGTGCACATTTTTTTTTGCTCTAGGATTGATCTTTGCATTCTTAATAGAACATCAACATAGTACAATGAAAATAATTGTCATTAAATTATGGTATATATCACATACTAATAATCTGCATTTGACTTAAACAATATTTACTACCAATTATGAGAAGAGATGGTAAAGAGAAAAATACAAATTTCAGGAAAGGTTTCTAAGGCATAGGTACTAGTGTGAGGTTTGAAAAGGTGATAAAAGGCAGGTGTTTTGTGGATTGAGAAATATATCATGCTTGAGATTATTTTCTTTTGGAAAGTAATACCAGGAGAAAGAAAAGTATAGAAGACTGTGAAGAATGAAGGCTGCAAGTAGAGAAAACCAATACAAAGATAGATGAAAGAGCTGGTCACTGCTTGGGGGCCCATGGATTCAATTCCATTCAGATCTATCAAAGCAACTGGGCATGAACCTCAAAATCTTCTGCACAAAGAAAGAAGTCCCTATCCCCTTTATTCAGGGGTTGCTTATGGGTGTTAGTTCCATTACACTTTCAGGTTTGCTCTTACAGGAGGAAGAAGCTGGTTTCCTTTTGTACCCAGGAGTAGCATTTCCAAGGAAGTTATTGGTCTCTGATCTTATCTCAATTTAGACTTCCCATAATTGTGATTCCAATGATTGTATGCTCCAGGGTACTGGTCTGAGAGAGTGGGGCATTGATTTCTGTCTTTTCCTCAGTCTCAGGAACGCTCTTAAAATTATGCAGTATTCACTCAGCTGATTTTTCTTGAGTGAAAAATTAATCTAGATGCCATTAGAGTAAAATATACTTAGAAATGCATTTCTGTTTGAATATAAAACTGGTAATTAGAGAACTTTGCATATAAAAAAGAAAACTCTTCACCTGAAATAACCCACTGCCTGCTGTTCATTTGCATATCTTCACTTTAACAGTTAGATTCAAGCAGTCAGAATATGTTAATAGCTGCACCCATTTCATATCCTAATGCAGGAAATCCAATAGCTCAATGATAGGCATATATGCCCCTTAAAGAGAATCTCTAAAATTACTTGGCAAAGGAAAAATATTTTTTGCTGCTCTGCACAAGTTCTCAGGAAGCCCTTTCAGGAGCTCCACTGAACAGTCCATCAGCACCAGTTTCAAGCTGCAGAAATGGCATCTTTCTACCACAGGCACTATGTAATCTGAATTTTAATCACCTCCTTTTCTTACCACGTCTAATCCTTTCTCTATCCATTCTCAAACAGCCGATCAATTTAGCTTTACCTTATAAAGAAATCTGTTACATAAGTTCTATTCTGATATAGAAAAAGAAATCTTGTGGCAGCTAATGAAATGTTCTCGATTCAAATTAGGCAGTAGAAATTTAAAACTTAGTTAAATAACCTCATATGACTCCCTGTTATTATACTAAATCTCTATTTAATCTCATCCTCCAGAGTGCCTAAGCATTACCCAAGGCATTGTTCAAAATGAAGGTCTCCTCACACCCCAAAAATGTAAATTTAGTCAATGCAGATGTGACCTGCGTTTCAGTGTTTTTAACAATTACAAAGGTGTTTTTGATACCATTTTGAGAAATCTGACTTTATACTGACAAAACACCTGACCTGTATAGTCTATGTGTCCATAGTATAGGGGAGTTACATATCTATATAGTAAATGTAAATCAAATATTCTCCTATATCCTGATGACTTCCTTCTCCCCAGTTACCAAACAGATATAGACAACATGAGATCATAATAACTGCCGGTTGTAACTTGGAACATTGTATCCCAAATACAAAGTGTTAGCAGAAGCTGCCAAATGCTTCACACCTGCATGGTTATTTGGAGTAGTATATCACGAAGTCAGCGCATGAAATTTCTCATTGGCCCAGAAGGAAATACTGTCAGTCTGTTAAGATCAGCATTCCATATCACTTGGAGGTAATCATCCCCAAATATGAAAACTTAGTGCATGCATTCACAGTATGGACATAATATTTTATATATGATTAACCCAAACTCTATTTTGTGTTTGTGTTTTACTTGCTTATTCATTTCTACATCTGTAGTTCCTGGACCCATAAAATACTCAGTCAATGTTTGTAGTTGAATAAATATATGTTCATAAATATATTTCTGGAAACTACAATATTTACCTGATTTACTCAGATCCAAATGGTATCTTTCTTTACTTCCTTATTTTGTATGTCACAACCATTTGTATTAGAAGCCTATTTTGATGGGGCTGGTGGCAGCATTTCAAACTGAAGATCCCTGCTCAGTGAGATAGTTTTAACACCTCGTTTCTTGAACAGTATTTTGGAAAACTTCCCAGTTCTACCTCCAAAACAGGTGGGATTGGGAAAAGATGCATCTGTCAACAGGGCTCTATTACTACTTCAGTTTCTGTCAAGTAGTCCACCGGTGCATCTACTTTCCCTTCTTAGCTATTCAATATCCAAGCACCCGGCTGTTGGCTGATGAACTGCTCGCTTTTAGTGCAAGCAGCAGTCCAGACAGAACACACATGTCTCAGCTGCCTACACGGGGGAGAAGCACAGGGCAACTGTTCTCTATAAGAGGAATAATTAGTGGCAATCATTTAAAAGGGTCAAACTTAATCCGAGTGAAAGAAAGAGCATCCCATTGCGTTCAAATCCATAATTTAAAGAAAGTCAAGATCACTTTTTTAAAGAATGTTTCACCTCTGTCTGGTTGAAGGTGGTTTAATGACTGGAAACATAAACCTGGCACATAATGGTCAGCATGTCAAATACACAGAAAACATTATTAGACCGAGCATTTTGATTTAGATGGCTAAATGGGCTATGTTTTACTGATCAGCCTTTCAGTATGAGTTCAATAAAACACGCATGTGACAGAGTTTCCCAAATAAAGGACATTTCATTCTTGGTATTTCAGTATATTAATATTGGTTTAATAAAAACACATTTGTTATAGTTGTATCTCAATTGTTTTCTAGCAATGGAATAAAAAATGTGTTTTAGAGATGTTGATATGTCTAAGAAATAATTAGAAGAGCACCTGGACATTCTGTTTTTTTTTATGGAGGTTTTTTTAAGGTTTTTTATTCCCTTTTTATCTACATTTTTGCTCCCTCCCCATTTATTATAGACTTATATATGCTGCATGAAATTAGAAACTAAATTAAAATTAAAAAGTACTTTAAGTATTGGGGCGCCTGGGTGGCTCAGTGGGTTAAGGCCTCTGCCTTCGGCTCAGGTCATGATCCCAGGGTCCTGGGATCGAGCCCCGCATCGGGCTCTCTGCTCAGCGGGGAGCCTGCTTCCTCCTCTCTCTCTGCCTGCCTCTCTGCCTACTTGTGATCTCTGTCAAATGAATAAATAAATAAATAAAAAATCTTAAAAAGTACTTTAAGTATGGACTTCTTACTGATTTTGCTTTTCTAAAAAGACAGCATTTAACATGTATTGTAAGATTGACCTTTGAGAAAGTGATACTAAGAAGTTTTTCTTAGTATCAAATCAGCTTCAGAATGTACACTGAGAAATTTAGGGAATTATTTTAAAGATAGAAATAATAAAATTGCACATTTCTGAATGCGATTTTATCTTTCTTTTTGCTTTGTCTCAGTGAAACCATTCTGCTTTTTTAAATTCAGAGTTTATATAATTTAAAGTAATTATAATAATGTTGATGTGATGTAAGTCATGTGTGCTAATATTTTTGACAACTTCTAGACAAATGGCCAAATTTTATAAAATTATTTTTCTGTTTTAATTCTAGAAATTAATTGAAAGAATTATGCTGAAATATTCCAATATAATTGAAATAAAATGGAAAAGTAAATAGATTTTTTAAAAGAACACTTCTATGTAAGTTGATATTAAGAAATAATATCATTTCACCAGTCAACACTTTTATAGTGCTGAGATTTAAAAGAGACTGTTATCTATAAGGAGGCAGATGTTCCTGAATTAATTCATGTATGTCACTGTGAATTTTCTCTTTAGGTGAAATAAAATTTATCATACTAGGTATAAGGCGTAAATATTTAAAAAAACCCTATGTAATTTTTTAGGCTTTTATAAATTAAGAGCAAGAAAAGGCAGGAATGACTCTTAATTAAGCATTCTTATTGATGAGTTATTTTTGTTCTATCAAAGATATCAGTGTTAATATTATTTTAATAAATTATATTTAGGTAAAAATAAAAGAACTTGGAAGTAAAATGTGTTTAGGAAATTTAATATCTATTGAATAAAATATCACATAGAATATTAGAACTACACAAATTAGAAACTGCTGTACAAACTAATACTAATGTGTTCTGCATTGTGGTAGAATGAACATAGTATTCCCTATTCATTAATTTATAATCTACTTGGAGAGATAGGATAAATTAAATTAAAATTTTGTATTCAAATAACTGCATTTTTTGATACAGGGTAGCACTGTGCTAGCATACCATATTCTACTACTATAAACTAGTATATTTCTTCTCCGTGAAGAATCTGATCTCTAAGTGAAAGGCTGAAGAGTAGGAAAGCTCAGCAATGGCTTCACAGAGGAAATGGATTCTGGAGGATTGTTGGTATTGGAATAGAGAAGTGAGGGCATCGCAGAGATAGGATAGAGTGCAAAGTATGTGGGAGAAAGGTTACTAGGATTATAGAAATAAGAAAACTGACATGACTATATGTATCTAACTGCTTTTTTATTCTAAATGTTCTTTTAGATATAAGATATGGAATCCTCCTGGAAGAAACCAGACAATATAGATTCTAAGAACTGAGAAAACAAAGATGTTTTCATAGAAAGTATTTCAGAATAGAAGGGTGACTTCTTTCACTTTGTTTCATGAAACACCGGTTGAGTTGGAATGAGCCTTGGAATGCTGCTAAATTTGCTATATGAATTCCTATCATTAGTTACGAAAAACACCAATAATCTGAAATTGCTGTCAATTTACCCTCTGACTGCACCACCCAGTTTTAAATGTTCTTCTTTCCATCTGAAGTTAAAATTAAGACAACAGCATGACAGTTATAAGGAGTATCTTTTGTTTCCTTCTTCCAATTCATCTTTGTCCAGTAGCAGACTATTTGCTTTAAGCTTCTAAACTTAAAGATATCACTATCTCCATATATTAGCATTGTTAATGAAATAAAATGCTCCCCTTCTCTTTTTTATGTAGACCATTTTATTCCTCTACTGCTTTATCTTCATTTTTTTTTTCTATCTGAATCCTCTTTCAAAGTATTAACACAATTATTTCTTTCTCAAAATGTCATTTTATGGTTCTGAGAATTCACAAACGTTTGAAAATCAAAAAGTAAGAGAGTGGGAAATTAAGGGAGAAAAGTTAAAAGAATGAACCCATTTTTTTCCTCTCCGCCATTTATTTATTTATTTATTTAAATGATTTTATTTATTTATTTGACAGATAGAGATCACAAGTAGGCAGAGAGGCAGGCAGAGACAAGAAGGGAAGCAGGCTCCCCCCTGAGCAGAGAGCCTGATGCCAGGTTCGATATGGGGCTCTATCCTAGGACCTTGAGATCATGACCTGAGTGGAAGGCAGAAGCTTTAACCCACTGAGCCACCCAGGCACCCCTCTGTCACTCATTTTAATAAGAAGTCAAAAACATTTACTGTAGCTAACCAGGCAGTTCTTAAATATAGCAACCAAAATTAGAGGTACTAAGAAAGATAACCAGAGAAATTTTAGTTGAAATCTTGTTTATATTCTTCTAATGCTTAAGTTAATTTTTATTGTTTATATTCTTCTAACGCTTAAGTTAAACAAACTTTACTAAATGTGTCTGTTTTATTCAGATACACAAAACAATTTTCTAAAACTACAACAAAGAAAGTGAAGTATCCCTCATTAAAATTATGTCGTTCTATTAAACAAAAGAAAAAGAAAAATTCTCAGATTTCTAGAGCTGGAAGAAATAGAAGAGATTACCTGGTCAATCTTGAATTATAGGTTAAAAAAAAAAAAAGAAGCCTAGAGTAAGTATTCATATCTTTTCCAAGAAAATTCATGCAATACAAAGCTTAAAATTAGAAAAAAGTATGTAACTATATCCTCTATATCAATATCTATCTATCTGTCTTTCTATCATTATCATCTCTATTATCTCTATTCATCTGTATCATCTATCCATCTATTGAATCCACATTTCCATTTTAGTGCTTTTTCTAACATATCCAAACTCAGCTTTTATCCAAACTGATATAGTTAATCTAATATAAAATATCTTACACATACACAAAGAAGGAAGAAGAAGGAGGAGAAAGAGGAAAAGGGGAAGAGGAGTGGGAAACAGAGGATGAGAGAGGGAAGGAAGAAAGGAAGAAAGAAAGGAAAGAAGGAAGGAAGATGGGTAGGAAGGAAGAAGGGAAAGAAGGAAGGAAGCAAAGGAGAAGGAAAAGTGAATGAAATAAAGGGAAGGGAGTTTTAAAAACCCCTTAAATGTTCTAAGGAAATGTGAGAAATATTCTGTTATATTTGCTTAGTATGAAGAGTTTTTTGAAATCTCATTTCCAGTGAAAATGTTTAATACAGAGAAGTGTCTGGTAGGAGAGGGCAAGTCTTCATTGCATTTCTACATATTTGTTATAACATTTGCACTAGAATATATTTTTAAGGATATTTGTGTAATATCTGTCTTGTTTACTCTGCATCTCCCCTTATGGGACTTGGGCCAGCAAGGTGAACCAATGAGAACATAACTCATGCTATTTGTTGTGCCATAGGTAATAATCCTTTGTCTCTAACCCAGAAATTTCATGTCCTCAGGCATCATCTATGACACTGTAACAGGGTACATTTGTAGCTTGCAAGTACGGCAAAACCTCAAACCCTTTATAGTTTCTGACTGAGAACTGCTTCTCTTTTGGGTAAGATTTCAGTGAGGATCTTGATGAGATGCAATAGGGATATTAGATAAGTTGCCATTGTCCTTTTTAATGAAATGAAACATTAATTTACTGTGCAGTCCAATGTGGCCAAATTACTTCATTTGATGAATGACGTGGTAGATGGTGGACTCTTGAGCAAAAATAAAGCATACCTGTAAGGAGAATGTCATGTACTTTACCCAGATGATGGGCAAGCTTGGTTTTTGATGTTCCTGAGGTTGAGGGGAGAATTTCAGCCTCCAAATTTTTCAATCTCTGCCATTTATTAGCACTAAAGTTGTTCTAGAATCTAGCATCCAGTTGAGGGTAATTGGTAGCTGGTTTGATTGAACCTGCTGTCACCCATGTACCTACTTTTTACAGCAAGACTGCAGATGTTAGAATATTATTTGTCAAGCACACAGTGAGATAAAGAATCTGGAGATGCTATTTTTTCATGCCACAAAAATTAGAGAGGATATGCTGAAAAGATAATATACTGTACAGCTGGGTCAATCTTCCAGGCCAAAATGGAATGTCAAAGTGTCAGTTGTGATAATTATAAGATACATTATGATTAAATGGACTTCCATCTGGAGCTCTGGCAGAAGAATTATGCCTTGAGAAATTATGCCTTGAGAGATATAACTCAAAAGGCTGATGGCACTTGGTACTGAGTAACCCCTGAACACACTCAATTGGCTGTATAGCAGAATTCAGATTGATGGTCACTGACCAAATTTGGCACTCTGCTGAGATATTGCTATGATAGGCATTTCTTAATCGACTGTTAAAAAAAATAACATAGGGTCTTCCAGATAAGGTTAATAACTGAGAGAGTTTAAAACTTGGGATGTGTACTTTTAATTTAATATTTGACTTAGTCCTAAACAAATTTTCTTTCTACTCCCTCAGCTAGAAACATCACTATTTCTTCCCCCAAAAGCAGGAATTACATTCATATTTAAATAATCTCAACAATTATAGCAATTCTTTCAAATAAAATATTCATATTTCTTATCCTGAAATGACACTGACGTCATCTGTAGGTGATCCTGCCTCCTCTAACAAGTAAATATCATCCTAATTAAATTTATACTCAGAGTTTTTTGACAATTTTTAAAACTTTAATGTATAATTTCACTCAGTCAATAATATGTACTATGCATATACCAGTTCCAAAATATTTTATTGAATGTGACACACAAGGAAGAAATTTTATGGATGCTTATATTAAAATGCTTACAGACAAGTTTGGGATACATAATATATGTGGTTTTTTTTTTTAAAGATTTTATTTATTTATTTGACAGACAGAGATCACAAGTAGGCAGAGAGGCACGGGGAAGGGAAGCAGGCTCCCTGCTGAGCAAAGAGCCTGATGAGGGGCTCGATCTCAGGACCCTGAGATCATGACCTGAGCCGAAGGCAGAGGCTTAACCCACTGAGCCACCCAGGCACCCCTATAATATATGTGTTTTAAAAGGAGTGATCAAATGTAGCTAGAGAACGAGATAATTGGGTTATATTAGATTTCAAAATTATAGTATTGAATATATACTGAATATTATCTGTAATAGTTCATTGAGAAGTGTATGAAGAATGAAATGATAACTTAAATACAAACCTTAAAACCATATGAATAGTCATGACTTTCTTCTCTGAACGTTATTGTTACATATGATTTTCTTGACTGGAAGACTTAATTTTAGATATAACTTTAAAGATTATTTATTTATCTGTTTATTTGAGATAGAGCAAGAGTGAGAGAGATTACAGAGAGAGATGGAGAGGGAGAAGTAGACTCCCCACTGAGCAGAGAGCCAGATATGGGACTCGATCTCAGGACCCCAAGATCATGACCCAAGCTAAAGGCAGATGCACAACTGACTGAGCCACCCAGGTGGCCCTAGATATAACTTTAAAATATGTGAAGATACTGCATTAAAAGATAACCTGCACATAGAATTTTAGAAGTCCCTAGACTTAACAGATGCATCAACATGACTGTCATTTATTGAAAAGGTAAATACTTATTTACACTAATTCCTACTCTTCTCACTAAAAACTTGTGCTAAGAAGAAAACAATATGCTCTGGCCTTTGGTAGTCTCATAGAAAATTATAAAAGTATTAAACATATAATTAATATATCTCTTTTCCTTCTGATTACTGGATAAATTTGTATCTAAGCCTGCCTATTTCTAACAGCTTATATGAAATTTTGTTAAAATTAAAATATAAACTCCAACCTACTACATCTCATTGCCAGAATTTTTTAAAAATCTCATATTTTTCAGTTTTATTGAGGTATAATTGACAAAATTGTGAGATATTTGATGTAAACATCTTAATTTGATAAAAATATACATTTTGCAAGGATTCTCCCATGTAATTAAGTAACACATCCATCGCCTCACATATTTATCTTTTTTTATTTTTGGTGAGAACATTTATGTTCTACTTTCTTAGCAAATTTTAATTATACAATACAGTGTTAGCAACTATAGTTACCACAGTATAAATTAGATCTTTAGACCTGATTCATCTTATAACTTAATGTTTGTATCCTTTGACTAACCACTCCCTAATTCCCCTACTCTCAGCTCATGGCAACCACTCTTCTACTCTGTTACTATGAATTTGACATTTTTTTTTTTTAAGGTTCCACATTTAGGTGATACCATGTAGTATTTGTCTTTCTCTGTCTGGGTTATTTCACTCAATATAGTGCCTTCAAAATCCACCCATGTTATTGCAAATGTCAGGAATTCCTTCTTTCTTGTAGCTGAATAATATTCCTTTGCATGTACATATCTCATATCTTCTTTATCTATTCATGCATTGATTTTTAAGCTTTTCTGTACCTTGACTATCATAAACAATGCTACAATGAACCTGGGAGTACAGATACACTTTCAAGATAATGGATTTGTTTCCCTTGGATATATACCCAGAAGTGGTATTGCTGAATCATATAGCAGTACTATTGATCAATTGATTGATTGAGGAAACTTCATACAATTTTCCATAATGACTACACCAGTTTACATTGCTACCCATGTGCATGAGCCTTTTTTTCTCCACATCCTTGCCAACATATGTTATCACTTGTCTTTTGGGTGATATTCATTCAAACAGGTGTGAAGTGTGACTTTGATGTGCATAAAATCTCATTTGTAATAAGCTAACATACATAACTAATTTTCTTTCTGGATGTTTATATTTTCTTCTCTATCTCTTCATTACTTAAATTAGAGATTGGGATTTGATTTTTACTGATTGCAGCATCTTGCTTTTTTTTCTTTTCTTTTTCTTCTCGCATATTGTATTCTACCTGAAGGATGTAGGATTCCATTGACAGATAAAAATTGCATAAAATATATCAAAGGTTTGGTGTATTTTGGGGACCTGGGTGGCTCAGTGGGTTAAAGCCTCTACCTTCGGCTCAGGTCATGATCCCAGGGTCCTGGGATGGAATCTCACATCGGGCTCTCTGCTCAGCAGGGAGACTGCTTCCTCCTCTCTCTCTCTCTCTCTCTCTCTCTCGCTCTCTCTGCCTGCCTCTCTGCCTACTTGTGATCTCTGTCTGTCAAATAAATAAATAAAATTTAAAAAAAAAGGATTGGTGTATTTTTAAATAGTTCTTAAGCATCTTTTTTCCCCATTGCTTTCTTTGGATATATGCTATCTTCTCGGCAGGTCTATTTATTAAAAGGTACATTTTCCTATCCTTTATGTTAAATTTTTGCCTTGTTCTTTTGAATTTAGCTCTTTTTGCTGATTTTCTAAAGCTCGTAAGAAATGCTGGCAATATGGAAATGAGGTCTGGCAGAGGGGTGTTGAGATCTCCTGCTACTCAGAGATATAAAATAGATAAGGCCATGAAACAGAATGTCCTTCTGGGTATTGGCAGTTGTAGTGCAACTTTTATTGCAGTTATTAGCCTCTAAGTACAAAGACTATTTTGTGGTTGTGCAGCTGTTCCAACAGATTGTCTTCTTCGGTGAAGTACAAGAAGTGATAGGAAGTTGGTATTTGTAAGTGAAATCTGAATTTAATTATTTCTTAATTAAGGAAATGTTGTTTCATGATACGAAAGCACAATACAAGAAAATAGAATCAAATGGCTGAAGAGATTAAAAAAGAAAAAAAAAAAAAACAACAGAGCAACACAATATGAAACAAAATTTAGAAAGTACATGTCCGTGAAGATAAAGAATAGTGAGAGATTTAAAGAGAGACCTGACAGAAGATAAGTTGTATCAGGTGCAAAAACTCATCATTTTGTTTTATTGCTTTTCTGACATTAATTATAAATGACAGGTGACCTGTCAGCTAAGAACAGTGTGTTCATAGAGACTATAAGAAAGTTTAATATCCTCTGATAATTCGACTGGGAACAAAGCACAAAATTCAAGTTAATTTTAGCAAGACTATATTACAAGTAATGGTGTTAACAGTAATCAACTATTCAAAACATTTTACAAACATTTGCTAATTAATCCTTGCACTGTTGATAAATAATGTTTTCCTTTACCAAGGCACAGAATGAAACAATTCATATTACTAAATCTGTAGTTTCCGAATTTGGGGTAGTACTAAAGCTTTCCCCTTGTTTTCTCCACATCTTCATAGCATAAAAAACACACATATTTGGAATCCAAAAATATAAATAAATAATTCGATCATTTTTTTCATCACAGAAGAGTTACTTTATAAAACCAGTATAAAAATAGGGAGCAGAAGCTACAGTCTATAATCTTTCAGCTCCCATCTCTTCATCTCCTGACCTTCCAGAGTGCAAGATGGTTTCTTAATCAGGTAATTTACTAGAACTCTATCATTCCTTCTCTATGTGTAATTTTGTTTTTATTTGAGATTATTTAATTATCATATGTTTTCTCTATTAGAAAGCACAGTCTATGAAAAGACCATGTTTATTTTGTTCAGCACATAGTAGAAATCAAATATTTATTAAAGAAATAACTTACCTAGAGACAAATGCAGATATTACCCTTTATGCAAGAGGAGATTCTCATGTGTACTAAAACAGAAAATGTACTTTATTAATGTGTTTACACTCAAAGTACTTAAGTAAATATGCATATGTGTGTATATTTCAAAATTAATATGAGTAAAACAGAGCAAAATGATGTAAACATATTTTTAAAGCCTCCCTTCATTCTTCTATTCTAAAACAAATAATTTGAACAAAATTAAATATATTATTTTGCTCCTTAATCCTCAGCTGGAAGAGAAGGTGCTTAATTTTGAAAAGAAACATCAAAGGTCATAGAGTAACAATAGCTACCATCTATTGTGCCCTTATTAAATGACATTAAACCTTCATAATAGCAAACACAAAAAGCAGGTATTATTAGCATACCTATTTTACACTAAGAGAACTGGGGAGCTAGTCCGTTATAAAGATGTTTGTTTTTGCTAGGGAGTATACCTTCTACAATACATTGTCTGAGTCTCCTGTAGCATTATTATTATTATCATCATGCCCATAATTATTATTATTATAAATAATTTTAGTAGAAATCTCCCATCTCTATTGATAGGAGATTGCCAACAGATATAAGAAAGAGAATTGACAGCTCTAGGTCTGACAGTTGGGAGAGAATGATATTTACCAGAAGTCCAAAAAGCTGGTCATTTTAGTGATTATTCACAGCCATAATAATAAGTAAAATCTGACAGCAGATGTATACAGTGTGACCTGTAGAGCTGTAGACATGTAAATAGGATCAAAGTTCCTTAAATTCTTATCCCAAATATTTGAAGAAAGAGAGCTACACAAGAAGGAATTACTGATATGCTCTTCTAGCTCTGGAGCCTGATCTTTAAAAGGCAGCGCTATATAATTTGGTATATGACTAATATTTTAAGGGTTTGCCTTTCAGTGAGGACAAATATTCCATATTTTATCAATATCTACATCACAAGCAATGTTCCCAACACCTACACATCTGCTAGCAGCAAATACCACCTCCCAAATCCCTAAAGATGTCTACAAGTATAACTTCATTATTCCTTAGACACCATCATTTATTGGGTCCCCTACATTATCTGTTTCTTTCGGAAAAGTCAGATTCAGTCCGATTTTTTTTCTTATAAAGATATGAGTAATCTGTCCCTTGATTGTGTAACCTATGGGCTTCTCTAAGGTCACAGCCAAACTTCTCTGCTTTTAATCTCTGGTGAACACACGCCATCCCCAACCTCTGTAGGTGATGTTTTGGAAATCCCAGTATCACGATTCTTTTCTTTCTCTCAGAAACTTGCTTTCCCCACTCTTGAGGGTGAAATAGAGTCTCTGAATGTAGTATGACAGTAAGCAGTATGTAGTAAGCAGTGATGGTTAATGTGGTATTCTTACCTGTTAAACAGTGGCCCAGCCAGCATACACTGGTATGGTTTGTAAAAAAAAAAAAAAAAAATCATGAAACTTTGAAATATGTAGTAAAGAGTAAAGAGTACTAAAGAGTACTAAATACAATAAATAAAATACAATGTATTTTAGTACTAAAGAGTACTAAAATACAATACAATATTAATGTAATTATGATGTTCGACTGCTGAGAAAGTTAATGGCTCCTTGATTATGTTTGGAACATAAATAGGAATTACTAAGGAAGAAATCCTTTCTTTAGAAGCACATGAGGTAAGATGTTGAGACAGCGGAGAGAAACAGAACATTGATGTTGGGGGGGTGTTATTTGACAAATTACCCTTAGGTTTAGATTTTAAAACTGATGGACACAGAAGGATATTGAGACTTTGAGCTTCCTTGAAATATGTAAAGACAAAAATCCTTCCCTGATTTAAAAACAACAAAACAAAACAAAACAAAAAATAAAACAAACAAAAAGCAAAAAGAAAAAAGGAAAAAAAAGAAAAAGAAAAAGAAAGGAAACCAGTCTATATTGTCTGACTTTATTTTGTACTTCTCTCCTTCATGTCAACTACGTTACAACCAAACTATAGTATTTTCTCTTCTTATAGCAATAGTAAAATACTAGTAGTATAGTAATAGTGGTATAGTAATATGGTAATAGTAAATGATAACAAAGTAATATAATAATAGTAAAATATGCAGAAGAATAAGGAAAGATCCTATAATTTTCATGTACTGATTATAAGTATTAGAAGTATGTATTGATTATAAGTTCAATATGAGTGAACAATGTGATGACTGCCAAAAAAGAAAACAAAAACTTAGTCTGGATTTGTGTATATTTAGTGCCCAGAAATGAGAAGAAAATCATGTTAAAATACAATTTAAAAATTTGACCACATCTGGACTATCACCCAGCTATTATATACAGGCTTCCAGTAAAGGAATGAATAAGTCACAAGGATAAAAGTACCGCTTAGGGGATACAGCCATTGGTGTTATATTAGTGTTGCATGGTGACAGATGATCACATTTGTGGTGAGCATAGTATAACATACACATGTGTTGAATCACTGTGTTGTAAACCTAAAACTAATGTAACATTATGTGTCATCTATACCTCAATTAAAAAAAAAAGGTATGTTTAAAAATGGATAGAAAAAACTAAGTAGGACAATTCTAGGAATGGTATTCAGGAAAATAAAAATTGATGACATTATGACATTGAAATATGTTTAAAAGAATGGGACTGTTTCATATAAAGAAATTAATATGAAGGGTACATGGGTAAATGAACATGATTTTCCAATATTTTAAGAATTGCCACATTAAAATATATCTATGCACTTGCAAAGTGTAGAGCTAAGATGTTCTGGAACACTGTAGGAAGGATATTCCTGTTATAACAGAAAGCTGTTTTTTAATAATTAGAACTGTTCAGAAATTGAAGAGGCTTCTCTTAAACTTGTTCTTTCTGACTATACTCAACTTAGAGGTGGCAAATGAACTTTCCGAGCTGTTGCAGTATAGACTGATGCGTTGGGAGGGTGGGTGGACTGGGTGACCTCATGTTATTTTTAGAGCTCATCTCTCTCTCTCTTTTTCATATACACATGCACCCAAACATACACATGCATTCTTTTAATCTCTCTTACAGATTTTCTCACCATTCACATACAAACTTAAAAATTCACACATGTTATGTGCGTATATGTAAACAGAAAAGACAGAAATATCTAAAGTCTTTAGAACAATCTTTATTTGAACAAGATGAGAAAAAAAAAAGCATTTACAATAGAGTATATCAACAAAGACACATTATCCAGTGATTACATTTGACAGTAAGTATGTGCATAAGAGATTATTGTAATGATCAGCTTAATCTTTGAAACTGAAACTATTTTAAGCAGTACAAATAGAAGGACATCTAGATCAGTAGCTTCTAATGTTATGAGCTAATCTATTTTACTACAGATTTGGACTTCTCTTTTCACCTGGCTCTTATATACAGGCTCTTGTCAAGATCCCCAGTATCAGACCAATTTCTTGCTTTCTGATTTCTATGTGCAAACTTGTTTTTCATTTGCTTATTTCTTTACTTGAATTTAAATTTGTGTCTCAGTCCTTGCCTTTGAGATCTGCTTGGTTCCTTAGTTTTTTTCCCCAAATCCCCACCACTCTTTGTTTTCCAGTCTATTATTCTCAAGTACCTCTTGAAGTTTTAGATTATTGGGAATGCATGTATGCCATGTACTAGTTGCTGGTTTTTCCTGAAACTAATTCCCCATCTTTATATCGTTGTTTTGGACTCTGTACAGATCTTCCTGAAACTCCTGAACTGTTTTTGAAAATTGGACTTAACCTTTACAAGTCCCTGTTTTGGCCTCCTACCACAAACTGAACTATACTTACATTACTGTTTTTAATGGAAATAATTTTGTTCATACAAAAATATCAGAGACATTATCTCATTGACTTCTTGTAGCACCATCCTATGAACCGGATTTTAATATTTCCATTTTAAAGACCATGACTAAATCTCCAAACAAAATTCCTGTTAATGTCTTATACTTGTTCAGTATTTGAGATTATATGTATTATACATATTATGTATGTTATAATTCAAGTTATATATTGTAAAGTCAAGTAATTTGTTAAGCAAATTAAAATAGAAATATTCCTCCTGAATTTGAAGGCTTAGTTTTCTATCATAGGCACAAAAAAAATCATAGATAAGCATGAGAAAAATTAATAGAGTAGTTCAAACATAAAAATGGAATGGTCAATGTACTATAGAATCTAATAGAAGATAAAATTTATTAAGTCAGAAATGTAGAATGAAGTGTTTAGATATTAAAAATATATATTGATAATTACAAGAAACCAGAAAATGAAGAAACTTTAACAGATATGAAGGAATGTGATATCTAAATCCAGGCTATTTTAAGATCACTTATAATTGGGCTTTCTTAGTTATCACTAAGTTCTCTATATTATTTATTATATATTTTTATACCAATTAGCCAAGTATGCAAATTAATATTATTTTAATTGTAAATGACATGTGCCAAAATGTGAAATTGGCTGAGATTAAGTAGGGCTAAAGAAGCAAAGTTCTTTCTATAACAGAAAATAATTTTCATACACTAATAAAAAAATAATTTTGGTATTTTCTGTAGTACCTGAGGACTTGGACTCTTGTACCTACTAAAGCTGTAACATTAGAAAACTCGTAAGAAAAAGTGAGGCTATTAGTTTTATGTTAGTTTCAATTTGTAATTTTTTTGGTGAGGTCTTAATAGAAAGAGACAAGCTTACCTGAAGAGTAACACCTATTAGCATAGATGATTTTTTTTTTTTTTAAAGAGGCAAGGAGTATTATTTTTTATTGGGTAAGACTATGGTAACAAACAGCCCTTAAATTTTAGTGTCACATGTTAAAAAATAATTGTAGCTTACTCATGTGGTATGTTGGCTATATTGGCTGCAGCTTTCTGGCTCTAATTCATTTTTCTTTTAACTTGGGATCCAGACTTGGGGTGTAGTCTTTACCTTGGATGTGGAAAAGGGATGCGAATGGCTTTTAAATCTACTGCTTGGATGTAGCAGACCTTACTTCTACTTCTTAGTTTCCATTAGCCAGAAAATCAAATCACATGACCACAAAGCAAGGAGATATACTACTTGCATAGGGGTAGGAATGGCCAGGATATGTATATATAAAATCTCTTTATTGGTAACGAAGTAAATGCCTGTAAGCAATAATGCAAACTACTCTCTACTGTCATGTTTTCATATTCACTTCCTACCTCTGCATGCAAAACACATTTGCACATATTCAGGGAAGATACTGTAAAAGTTTCATCCCATCAAGATGTAGATTCAAAGTCTCAGGTTTCACAGTAATCTATACATCTGGTCTAGATGTGCTGCTCTTGACCTAGATGTTTAAGAACTAAAATATGAGAATATAGAGTAGCCCAAGAGGGATAAATAATTGTCATGAATACTATGATTTATTCTAGTTAAAGGTAGACAATAGTTACTGATTCATAGCAAATTTAAAATACTGCTGAGCAGATGTTTTGATGTCCCATTCTCCAGGCTGTATAAAATATTTCTTCCTGTGACCCAGATTATATGTCTTGTGATTAACTCTTGGCTTTGCCCTTTGGAGGGTTCTATTTTTCTTCCTTCCTTCCTTCCTTC
>NW_019154086.1:79330654-79360716 GCF_002288905.1 Enhydra lutris kenyoni | reverse complement strand
CTTTCTTTCTTTCTTTCTTTCTTTCTTTCTTTCTTTCTTTCTTTCTTTCTTTTTTCATTTTCTTTTTTGTCAAAAATGAAGCAGGCATTAGAGATTATGCCATCTGTGGGGACAGGTATCTTTCCCAGCCAGCTTTCTGCCCATAAAAGTGGAAATGTCTTACAAAGTTTACCTTAATTACCAAAAAGAATGCTGATGAAATACCTTTAGGCAAGCAAATAGCAAATATGCCTTGCCATCCCTTGGTCATGGGGTCAAATTTCCCTTGGGCAGAAATCAGAAAGCTGAGATCAAGAGATGGGCAGAGCCCCTATTACTAGATTGAAATCCCCAAGCCACAATTAGTCCAGTCCATGATTTGACAAATTCGCCCACCTTTGATTAGAAGTTGAATAGAAATTGACTAAATACAAATACTGAAAAGTATCTAAGGAATAATTAGTGGAATTCTATTGCCAGGGGACCCCTAAGGTGAGGAAAAAAAAATAATTGATACTCAGATTGTATGAGAAGTCCTGCATCTCCACACCACCAACACTAAGTGTTAAAGAATAATGTACTCTGAAAGAAGAGTCCCCACAAAAGCCACTCTTTGTATTTTCCATTTTAGAAGATACCATGGGGGACAAAAGGGTCATCACAGAGTAAAAGCCTTGAAAGTCAGTTTTTTTGCCATTTGCAATTAAAAAGTACTGAATGAGGAAACATTTCCCCCACTCTATATACATATGTTACTTATCAAGATGCAAAGAGTTATTCTTCAAATCAAGTATTGCTACTTATTTAACTAGGAAGATTTTTGCTGAAGCCTTGGTAAATTAATTTTAATATTTATAATCAATGTGAAAGAAGAGCACTGTAGGTATGTAAAAGGATATTAGTAAATATTTCCAATCTTTGTCCCTGAGAAGATGGTAGGTATGGTAGATTGCAATAACAATTGACACTGTTCATCCATTCATGTATCCAGGACTTTTGCCATGTGATGTCACAGTTTATCCTACTAAAGAGGCAAAATAGATTTTCCTCCTCCTTGGACTGGTATTTGGCCATATGACTTGCTTGGACCTCTTGAATAAAATAAAAATATTTTCCCAGTTTCAAGTTAGAAGGACTTTTATATCCCTGTTTGCTTTCTTATACTTCTACCACTACTAAGAGCAGAACATGCTTGAACAGGCTATGTCCCTGAAGAGGAAGAGAGAGAGGTGTGAGGCAGAGCTTAGCTCTGAGATATGAGTAAACCCAATCATAATCAGGGGAGCCATCCAGATAAGTGCAGCCTATATTAGCCTTCACCCAGCTAATCCACATAGTCATGACATGTCTCTGACATTTTAAATCTAGCTATGACACTGTATCTTGGTTTGCCAATGAAATTTTAGGAACTAATATGTAATTTGCAAATCTCTCTGTGTCACAACAGAAGTGTGAACCATCAATTTGGATCTGTAAGTGGAGAGAAATAAAGCAAAACCACTGGAGAATCAACATAAGCATTGGGCAGAAATGAGAAATAAATATTGTGGCTTTAAGCCCATCCTAACTGGTAAAAAAAAATTTTTTTTTGTAAAATATTTAAATGTGGAAAAATAAAATGTGGAATAGTCTGAAAAAGATTATAATCATTTATATTAATTTATAATAGAGAGAGAAAGCAAGGGGTGCCTGGGTGGCTCAGTGGGTTAAAGCCTCTGCCTTCAGCTCAGGTCATGATCCCAGCGTTCTGGGATTGAGCCCCACATCAGGCTCTCTGCTCAACAGGGAGCCTGCTTCCCCGTCTCTCTCTGCCTGCCTCTCTGCCTACTTGTGATCTCTCTCTGTCAAATAAATGAATAAATATAAAAAAAAAAGAGAAAGCAGAATTGGCAATAAGACAATTTGTTATAAAGATACTTAGCCAATTAAAAATAGCATAAAATAAAAATAAATAAGCAATTTCTCATGCTCTGATGAAGTATTTCAAATTTGATCTCATAGCTATGTATTTAAGATAAACAATAATGGTTTATTTTCTTTAAACAGTCAATTAGAACATTTTGATATAATGTATGAAGTCTTATTTTGTTCACTAAATTCTTTCAAGTATTAAAGTTTTATGCCTATTTTCTTACAAAATAAAAATCCAGACATTTTCTTACAAGTTCTATTTCATCATGTCCTAATTCTTATAACAGAGGATAAAAATAAGCCATATTATAATAAACATATGAATATTTAAGGATGGTTATCCAGAAATAAGATGGACACATATCCACATAAACCAGGTGCTAAAAAAAAATTCCTTGCTAAATATTTAATATCAAATGTTAGTTAAATATTTAATATCATAAAAATTTTGCATCCATTCTAATTTTTTCAAAACTTACTTGAGTTAAATATGATTATTACCCATTTTATGGGGACCTATAATCTATAACCTGGGACCTGCATTTTATCAGGTTCTATTCTGTTCCTCCTCTGAAAACACCCTTCTCCAAGGTGGGAAGTCTGAGGACTCAGTGGTATATCACTACCTGTCCCTTACATTTTTCAACTACAGACTAGGCTCTGAGTAAATCTGGACTCTAAATGTCTGTCCAAAATGCCAATGTCCACTTCCACTTCCACTTCCACAACCACGCTCCCTAGTTTTAATTCTCCTAAATGCTTACTGTGCTGCCAGAGTTGGTGTGTACAACTCTAGGTCCATGTGAAAACCAAGTGGTAGCTGCTGAGACAACTGTAGCTAGAGGGTGAAGGTTCTAGCTGACGTTCCCTCACATGCCTTGAAAGGCCCAATGTCATCTAAGGCAGAGCTAGTGTCCAAAGAAAAATGAGATGGACTGAGGACCAATTTCCCCACTCCACTGCACATGGCATAGAATTCTGAGAGTCCTGAGAATTTTAAATTGAAACCTGATCTTTCAAATCACCTTATGATGAACTTGTACTATACTTATGATGGTAGAGGATATAAAATAATTTGTTTAACCATTTATTAGTTTGAATTAGTACTTTAAAATCAGACATATGGCAGTTGGGTCTCCGTTAGTACTCCTGCCCATTGTACAAATGAAGTGACTTGGTTTAGGTTAAACCAATTGCTCAATTTCCAATGGCTAGTAAAGGACACAGTAGGGATCATAATGAAAACCCATAGTATTTTAAAACTCTGTATACTTGCCCTTTTAGTTTCACACTGTGCATAAATGGAATGATGAAGCAAAGCAGCCACAAATGTGTAGAGAATTAGAAGAGTGAAAAGTTGTTTGATATTTACCAAGGAAAGTACATGTTATATATGCCTAATTAAGAATGAGTGTTTTTTTTTAGTACTTTCAAATTTTTATTTAGATTCCAGTTAGTTAAAAAACAGTGTAATATTGGTTTCAGGTGTAGAATTTAGTGATTCAACACTTACAGAGAACTCCCATTTAACCCATTCCCCTTCCCACCTCATCTCGAACAGATTCAGTTTGTTCTCTTAACTATAAAAGTCTGTTTTATGGTTTGCCTCTCTCTTTTTCCCCATGTTTATCTTTTTTGTTTGTTTCTGAAATTCCATATATGAGTGAAATCATATGGTATTTGTCTTTCCCTGACTCACTGATTTTGCTTAGCTTAATACACTTCAGCTCCACCCACTTCATTGCAGATGGCAATATTTCATTCTTATTTATTGCTGAATAGTATCCCATTGTATATACATACCACCCCTTATTTATCCATTTACTAGTTGATGGACATTTGGGCTCTTTCCATAATTCGGCTATTGCTGATAACCCTGTTATAAACACCACGGTGCTTGTGTCCCTTTGAATCTGTATTTTTGTATCTTTTGGGTAAAAACCTAGTAGTACAGTTGCTGGGATGTAGGGTTGTTCTCTTTTTAACTTTCTGAGGAACCTCCATACCATTTTCCAGAGTGGCCACACCAGTTTGCATTCCCACCAATAGTGTAAGAGGGCTCCTTTTTTTATGCATCCTTGTCAACATCTACTGTTTACTGTGTTGCTAATTTTAGCCATTCTGATAGATGTGAAGTGATATTTTATTGTAATTTTGATTTGTATTTCCCTGATGATGAGTGATGATGGTGACCATCTTTTCATGTGTCTGTTAGCCATCTGAATGTCTTCTTTGGAAAAAATGTCTATTCATGTCTTCTGCCCATTTTTAAACTGGATTATTTGGTTTTTAGGTGTTGGATTTGTTCTCTAAATATTTTGTATACTAACATTTTATCAAATATGTCATTCGCAAATATTTGAAAATATTTGCACATATCTCCTCTCATTCCATAGGTTGCCTTCTAGTTTTGTTGAATGTTTCCTTCATTCTGCAGAAGGTTTTTATCTTGAAGTCCCAATAGTTCATTTTTGCTTCTGTTTCTCTTGCCTCTAGAAACCTGTTTAGTAAGAAGTTGCTATGGCCTGGGTCAAAGAGTTTGCTGCCTGTGTTCTCCTCTAGGATTTTGATGGTTTCCTGTCTCACATTTAAGTCTTTCATCCATTTTGAATTTATATTTGTGTATGGTTTAAGAAAGCAGTTGGGTTTTCATTTTTCTGTATGTGGCTGTCCATTTTTCCTCCACAATATGTTGAAGAGAATTTTTCCTATTGGAAACTTTCCAATTGGATATCCATTGTTGAAGATTAGTTGGCCATATAGTTATGGGTTCATTTCTGATTTTACTATTCTGTTCATTGATCTCTGAGTCTGTTTTTGTGCCAGTACCATACTGTCTTGAAGACTACCGCTTTGTAATATAGCTTGAAGTCTGGAGCTGTGATGTCTCCAGCTTTGGTTTTCTTTTTTAACATTGCTTTGGTTTTTGGGGTCTTTCATAGTTCCACACAAATTTTAGGATTGTTGGTTCTAGTTCTGTGAAAATTTCTGGTGGTATTTTATAGGAAATACATTAAATTTATAGATTACTTTAGGTAGTGGAGATATTTGACATTTGTTCTTCCAATCCATGAGCATGGAATCTTTCCATTTCTTTGTGTCCTCTTCAATTTCTTTTATTAGTGCTTTAGTTTTCAGAGTACAGGTCTTTCACCTCATTTGTTAGGTTTATTCCTAGGTAACTAATTGGTTTTGGTGCAATTATAAATGGGATTGATTCCTTAATTTCTCTTTCTACTATTTCTGTCTTATAATAACTTTAAATCAAGTCAATTGTTTTCATCTAACATATCTAATAGTTGTTTAGCTATTTCTGGTTCTTGAAATATTTATAGCAATTTTCAAAGTGTATTTACATCAGTACAGTGTCAAATTTAAGAGATTTTGGTGATTCCATCTCCATGTTGGCCAAATGGTTTACCAATGCGATTATAAATTAATCTCAAATTAATGTTGCTTCTGATGTTTTATACATCCCTATATTGTCTTTAAAATGTATTTTTGACATATTTAACCTCCTTTTATTTCTTAGTGACATATTTCAAATATGAAATGCTTTTTAACCAAATAGAGCTTTTCTTATAAACAAATAATTATTTTCAGTCCTTCGACACACTAACACACATTTATAACTTCCAGACCATAGCTCCAGAACATCAAAACAATGGCATGCAGAGTGAAAAGGGGAAAATAAAGTTTCTCACTGTCTCTTTTGACAATAGACAGGAGTCATGAGAAGAAAACTGATAAAGATTATCTACCAAGTAGATGTATATATAACAGAACTGAAAATAGCTAAGCTGCTTCTAATGTAGACATGGGTAAGTTATATATAATAAGGTCTCAGTAGATTTTTTTTTTTTTTTGTCTCAGTAGATTTGAAGCAAATCAAATAAGTCAGTGTTTCTAACCAGGGGTACAGATGATAAATTTTGGGGGACCTGCTAAAAAATACATGTGCTTAGGTCCCATTACAAACCTATTGAATAAGCATTTCCTGGAATTCATGAGGAATAGAAACATACTCATTATAGCTAAAGACAATTTAAAATTATGTCTTAGGGTAAGTTAAATTCTATGAGGCCACTGACTGTGCCCATTGGCTAGGAAATAAAACACCCAACTCATGTTATGAACTTGTGTTATCTAAATAACATAATGTCTTAAAACTTCATTATGACATTATAAGAAACCAAATTCAATGAAATTTAAGAAAATAAAATAACTTTTCTATATCTCAGCTTTTGTATGTATGTAACCTTAAGATTCTGGGTAGAAGCCTGTTGTGATTTCTGAAATCACCCAAGAAACTGCACTGCACTGAAATCACAGTTTAGCAAAAGCTCATCCACAGAATTTTCATCTCTAGAGCATAAAGTCATTTTGAATACAGCAATATTGGAGAATTTAAGTCAGTGTATCATTCCATCATCATCAAAGTCAAAACTATGCCTAGGCAAAAAAAACTGAGAAGAAAAACTTGATCAATAATTCTTTGTTTGATGACCACTCCCTTTGACTCTCCCAGAAGTGTCCCCTTATATTTTATTAATTTCTCAGACTCATAGAAACTTTTATCATGAATTAAAAGGAATTTTGGGAAATTTCCTTACCAAGATCTGTCATAAAATAGATAATATTTATTGAGTAGTTAATGTGTGCCAGCTACTCTCCTGAATACTTTGTATGAATTAACTTATTTAATCCTTTAACAACTCATTAAATATTTTATTATTTCATTTTGTAGAGAAGGAAACTGAGTTACAGGGAGCTTAAGTAAGGGGCCTCAGGTCTTACTGGTAGTAAGTAGTAGAACTGGTATTTGAACCCAGGCAGACTGGCTTAGAAGTTTGGGCTTATAATCATGTGCAAAGCAGAATATATATATATTTTTCATTTGACTGGAAGAACCCCAGAAACATTATTTACTATTCTTAAGGTCATGTGATGTGGAGCTGGTGTTTCCTTTCCCTGTGCTCTTAAAGCTGTAACACACCACCTCGCTCTAATCTTTTACCTTAGGCACTCTGTCATCTGCACAGTACCACTCAAGATTTATCATCTCCATTCTATTATGCCTTGTATTGAAACATACCTGTCTTGAGTTTCTAGCCATCAGAGGCAAACTTTCTTTGCCTTTAAAGGAGCATGACTAATTGGATCTATTAATCTTATCAGAAAGAGGGAAAAGAACTATCTCTCCGTAAAGAAGCAAATATACATCTAAACTCAAACGGCTGGATTTTGGTAGAAAGTCTAGCAAAGCATGCTTAGCAAGAGGGTAAATCCTTCAGACACTTGCCCATTTATCTATTTAGCTGGGAGCAGGAAAGTAGAATTTTTCCTATTTCTAAGCAATTGGTAATATCTCCTGAGGTCAGGATTAGAGATGCTGCTGCTTACAAATATGTGGTTAACAAATCAAGAGAATAGGAGGCAAGCAGGAGGTCACTTGCGCCCCTAGAAGAACACATTGGATAATGATCTCAGTTCAAAACCACATTTTCTATTAATTTCTTTTGTTTTATGAGAAACACAAATCATTTTAGTCACTTATATATTTTTCCTTTGCTACCAACATGGACTCTATATTGTAAAATTTTTCTTTGTTTCAAACATATTTATTATAAGATATCTAGAACATAAATTTATTTTATTACTGGTAATGCTGATTTTGTTTTTTTTTACTTTGTTTTGCTCTACATCTACATGTAGAAGATTAGCCATAGAGGATTAATCAGTGTTGAGGAACTGAGGTTATATTAAGGACAATTCATTTTAAAGAAAAAAAAAAGTTCAATAAAAATGGGAGCCAGAATGCAATCCTCTTTTCCCTTAAAATAATAATTTAACAACCATAATTATTCACTGTCCAAAAACATAATGTCCAAATATTCAGGAGATTTAAAATTCTTATTGACTGCTTTGTTTGAAAAATGTGTTTAAATAAAAATATTGTTCTTTTACCCAAACATATTTTAAAAAGTTAAAATATTTGGAACGCCTGGAGGCTCAGTCAGTTAAGTGTCTGCCTTCAGCTCTGGTCATGATCTCCAGGTTCTGGGATTGAGTCTGGCATTGGGCCCCTTACTCAGCAGGGAGCCTCCTATTCCCTCTGCCTGTTGCTCCCCCTGATTTAATCTCTCTCTCTCTCTCTGACAAATAAATAAATAAAATCTTTTAAAAAATGAAATATTTGGGACACCTTGGTGGCTCAGTTGGTTAAGTGTTTGTCTTTGGCTCAGGTCATGATCCCAGGGTTCTGGGATTGAGTCCTGCCTTAGGCTCCCTGCTAAGCAGGGATCCTGCTTCTCCTTCTGCTTGCTTCTCCCCCTGCTGATGCATGTTCTCTCTCTCTATGTCACTCTGACAAATAAATAAATAAAATCTTTAAAAAGAAAAGATAAAATATTTAGAAAGATTCTGAATTAAAGCATTACATTGAATTTTAAAAAGATCTGTTTTTCCTTTAAAATTAATTTATGTGCATAAATGATTCCCAAAATCCCATTATATTTCTACAAAATCAGAGTAAAATTAAGGCAATTATCTAGATTAATTCAGGAAAACACATTGTTCTCTAAGAAGAAAATGGTTTCTTAGATTTCTGTTATCCTGCCTGACTATATAAATTTTTCAGAAAAATGCCCACACCTTTCATCTTTTTCAGTATTTATGTTGGTATTTTAGTTTTAAATATAATTTTCTTGTAGTAAAATATACTACAATCTTGAGAGAGAATGTGTAAATTCGCATTGCTAACAAGCTTATGCCAATATTTCAACCATGAAATAAATTATATTTTATATATATATATTAAATTATATAAAATCTATTAAGTTTACATATAATTTAACCAGTTAATTTACAGAAACATCTCTTCATAATAAAAGAAGCTTCATTTCACATTCCCCCCAAATATCATTATTTATTAATAATGATATTATATATTTGATCTTTTATCATATATATTAGTAGAATTATCTGTGATTTAGTTGTATTTTAATTTATGGAGGGTCAATTTAGACATAATGAAGCTAAACCCAGTGAAATATATTTGTTAGAGCTTAAGATGAGGTTTACTAAATGATATGGCACTCTAGATCATATCCATAAGATAAACTATTGTGATCAGTCATTTTATAAGGCACATATGAAGAAGAACTTTTACAACAGTTGTTTCAGAGACCATTCAACTTTTCATATTGTAGAGATATTTTTATATCTATGTTGGCTGATTTTATTAGGAAGAATTAAATGACAAAAAGGAAATTGGAATTTAAGAAGCCTTACTAACACAGTCTATTTTACAAAAAGATGTATAATAAAACAATCATTTTTCAGATTATGAGTTATTCTTCCTAACATATATAAGTTTTAGATGAAATTAAAAATTTCTACCTAAAACATCTATAATTTCTTAGCAAATATAGAATACTGTTTTTCAAGTATGGTGATATATGTTTGCTAGCTGGGAGCTCTTTATTCTAGTTAATCTTTCTGAATTTTACATTCTTATCATGGTATATATGGGGGAAGGGGGAGAAAGAAAGAGAAATTTGTATTCAATATAAAGTTATAATGTCTACTTTTATATTTTCTAATACTGATTTATTTTAGTAAATATATTTGTTGATCCAGGCTAATTATAATAAACTATTTTCATCAGCCCCAAACTAAGTAGGCTTTTATGTCTTAACCTATGTAATCATTTTTGTATTGAACTTATTATTGCAATTTAATGATTTTTTTACATTTTCTTGCTATTTTAATTGATAACATACTGGTTACTTTTTCAGCTTATCAGTGTTATTCTTTGGAGATTTTTGAGCTTCCACATATCTTGATATGCCATCCTTATTTTTATCTTCTGCTTCTTAAATAATTTCTATAACTTGAAAACAGGTCAAAGCATTTTGCTGTATTATTTATATTCTGATATAGTACATAGCATATACATGGACATAGTCAGTTCAGAGAAAATCACCAGGGACATAAGTTATACATATAAAAACTTGGCTCACTCTCATGCACTACCTGGACTCATTCTCATGCAAGTTTTACTCATATGTATTGAGAGAAACTGTGTTTGAAGAGAAAACATATTTTATGAAAGTAATGTTCACTGAAGGATTCTATTGAGATAATTGATGAAGAGGAAAGTATATCAGTGACTATTTGATTGTTCCAAAAAGTTTCTCCATACCTAGTTTTCTTTTTACATAAATCTCTAATGAATTTAGCATTCCAAGAAAACGCTCATATATTAATAATTTCATAGTCCATATTTCCTCATTATGAGGAAAACAAATATCTGGAGTTTGACAGAGCAAATCAACCATTAGTAGTACACTGTTTAAGAGATACCAACATCATTTTTTGTATCTTGACCAAACATTGTTTGGAAAGTGATTATATGAGGTAATGATGGATCAATTCTTAATTAATTAGTATTTTAAATTGTCAGAGGTCCATAGAGTCTTATTCTTAGGTCACTTTTAATCATTTTTTGATAATAGGTCTTTATGAAAGTCTCTTCTTAAAAAACAAAATCAAATTTTGTGGGGTTGTATCTGGTTACAGAAGAGAAATCCAACATTTTACTGACAATCTCCATATTGTTTGAAAATAAAATAAATCAAATTCCCCTGGTTATGAAAATAATTAGAGGAATTAAAGTTGCTCAATTATAAGAAGCATATCCTGATATCCAACATATCCAAAGACAGCTTTTCTTTATGAGACAAGTAATATGAGAATTATATAGTTCTTAGTGTGAAGGGATGGTTAGCATTAGGAAAAATAAGTTGTACTCACAAAACCATTACCTAGCTTGCTGAAAAAAAAAAAAAAACTCTCCAAGACTAATGATTTTTTAAAACAATAAAACTCTCCTTTTATTTGTGCTGCCAATAAAAGAACCATAGATCACAAAGAACGGGAGTTTTATGAAATGAGACTGTTTAAATAAACCTTTTTTCATTTTAACTGTGCTTTAATGTTAAGAATTAAATAATATATCTTCACCGTAGAGGGTCATTTCAACTCTTCCATTTCCATTTTCCACTTATTAAAGAAAAATCTAGACAAAAATTGTACTTTTTTGTGATAATCTCACTGAAATATTGGGTCAAGGAGTAATCATTAGCTACATCCATCATCTATTTAAGTAATCATGTGTCTCTAGGAATGTACTTGAATACACCATAAAAAAGTTTCTATTTTAATTCTAAATATCACTAAACACAAAGTTCAACTTGTTACTCTTTTAATTCTCTTTTTGTTATAGACTACTCTCCTTTCCCCTGGTATTTGTTTCTTATGACTTTAAGTAATTTAAGATCAGGAGTTTTATCTTATTTTGAAAAGATAAGACATGGTTAAAAAGTGGACACACAGAAGTTAAGGGCTTTGTAAAAAGTTCATTGTCATCATTTACAACAAGTCTAGGCTGGAGGGCCACCTGGGTGGCTCAGTTGGTTAAGCATCTGTCTTTGGCTCAGTTCATGGCCTGGGATGGCTCTCTGTTTGGTGGGGAGCCTGCTTCTCCCTCTGCCCCTCCCCCTGCTCTTGCTCTCTTTCTCTTTCTCTCTCTCTCTCTCTCAAATGAGCAAATAAAGTCTTAAAAAAAAACTAAAAAATAAAAACAAGTCTAGCCTAGGGAGTCTGAATTTAAGACCTCATCTGTGGTGGTTTTGCTATATGTGATCACACAGGAACCCAGGCTGACAGAGGTTTTAGCATTGCAAAGCTGTGACTGTTAAGGTCACCATAGCTATGTCCATGAGAATCTGCTAGAAACAGAAAAGAACATGGAGAAGTTCATATGTGAGGTTCTTAGAGACCAGGCTTGAAAATAGGAACACCATTTCCATTTAGGTGACTAAATTCAGTTTGCATGGGTCTTTCCTGATTTTAGCACTGAATTTCCCACATTGTGGGAATCCCCTTAGCTGTGGATGGAAATGGTTAGTCTCACTGTTTCCACTCACATTCCACTGTGGAGAACTTAGCCACACCTAAAAGCTAGAAAGATCAGATATATCTTGCTCTGTGATTAAGAGAAGGAACAGGATTATAGATTCGACTGTTGGCAATTCATTCACAAAATCCTCCACAAAAGGCTAGAATTTATTAATCTTTAATCCAAAGCCCCTAGTTCAGTACTTGGCTTAGAGGAGGATGTAAATAAATGCTGATAAAATGAAATTAATTACACAGATATTTGATTGTTCCTTTAAACTTAAAAAAAAAAAAACCTGAACAAATATATGGCTTTCTATATAAAGCTCTGGTAAAACCCTTTGTTTAGAAAAATATTTCTCTACTATAATGATTTGATATTATTAACAAAATAAGTTTTCTACCTTAATGCCCATTCTTCTCAATCTCAATAAGCTACTCTTGTCTTTAACAAAGTAAAAAAACATATTTCCCTTAAATGGACTGTTAAATAGTACATTTAATCACCTCTTCCTTTTTTGACCTTGGAAGCTTATCTATATTTAGCTGAATGTGTAAGATTTAATTGGCAGGGTGCTTAGTAGAAGGAACAAGGATACAGATTAAGGTAACTGAAGTGTCATGCTTTAGCAGATGCATGGTTTTAAGCATGCCACTTAAGCTGTATGGACTTCAATTTCATTATTTCTCAGACTAGAATATTAATGTACATGCTATCTATATCAAAGGGTTATATTAAAGATAAAATTAGACACTGTAAACAAAACACTGATGAATGTAAAATATTATGAACACATAAGCTCTGCTTAATCATGCCATCTCCTTATTGTGAAGTATAAAGCAGCATGCTTGCTTTTCAGCACTGTGATAGAGTGCAGATTTCAGAAATCTCTATTTATTAGCATTTTCTCACCATTGCAGATAAAAATAATTAATGAATCATCATGTTGTTGGAGACTTTTTGTTTAATAAGACAAACATTTCAGAATGGAGAGAATTATTTTCCCATTCTTGGAGAAGCATTGCTTTTTTGAATATCGGCAGGGGAAGTTAGGTTGAAATGTTTTACAAGTTGCCTTCAGTCACAATACAAGCTTCCAAAATTATAGGATTATGACCAATGGAGAAAAAAAAAACATTTTCAAAGTGATACATTGTTTGTCGAATATAAAATTATCTACCCCTAATAAAAATAGTATTAAGATAAATAGAAATACGGGTATATAATTGATGACGATCACTTAAACTGAAAAATTGATTTTAGTCAATGCATAAGGTCAGCATTTTTATGTCTCCATTCCCTTACATTTGAATTAATCAGAGGCGGTTTGAGAGTTCTTTGTTCTTTGTGATAATATTAAAGAAACTGAAGAAACAGCAGAAAGCTAGGAAGAAAGACAGAAGTAGGCTGAGAGCAAGGGTTTTAAAGCTGTGTCTCTTGGGCTACTCAGTTGCCAGGCAGGGAGGGAAAGGAGGAACAATACAGGCAGGCTGAGCTTCTGCCACTTGCACTTCAATGAGAACTACTGCTATTATCTGATTCATGCATCCTGATGAGAAAGATCTTTTCCTCCTTTAAGGGAGTTTGAAAATCTTTTTAAAAATATATTTTAAATTTTACTTTTGGAATAAAAGTTTCTTTGGAATACTCTACATGTTGTAGGAATTTCACCAAAGGCCAAGCAAGTGTCCTGGAGAAAGGGTAAACACATATTGAACTGACATAGACTACATTATGCTTTTATATAGAGAAGGAATATCAAGGAAATATCCTTAAATGAAAAAAAAGTGCAAACAAAACAAAACAAAACAAAAATAAAAATAAATAAATAAATAAATAAAGGTCCTGGAGTTGAACGTATAATCAACTGCTGACTCTGTCAGGATCGGAGGAGAGCTCTGAAGACATATGTGACATGGGATGATGACATTGTTCCGATCCACGATGTCATTCACTATGGTCACCACCTAGAGAGTAAGCATCTGCCTATTAGAGGGGCTACATGGTTGGAAGTATCATTGGACAGAGTAAGAAATTAAGTACTGGTATGATGGAATAGATTAACTTTCAGGGTTTGTTACTTGAGCTAAATAATATCAATAGTTAATATTGATGGAGTGTTTCCTATGTGCCAGATACCTTAAAAATGTACACTTAATATCTCATCCAGATATTTCAAAATTATTACTCCCATGTATTAAAAAGGAGAATAATTTTGGAACTTGGGTAATTCCCCAAGGTTACACAAATGGTAATATAAGGAATTAGATCAGTTGAGCCAAAGTTCTTAACCTCCATACTATCTTTTATTTTTCTTTTTTTTTCCTTAAAATTTTCATTTTTCTTTTTTTAAAATTTTTATTGTGTTATGTTAGTCACCATACAATACATCATTTGTTTTTGATATAGTGTTCCAAGATTCATTGTTTACGTATAACACCCAGTGCTCCATGCAATATGTGCCTTCCTTAATACCGACCACCAGGCTCACCCATACCCCTACCCCCCTCCCTTCTAAAACCCTCAGTTTGTTTCTAGAAGCCCACAGTCTCTCATGGTTGGTTTCCCTCTCTGATTTTCCCCCAATTCACTTTTTCCTTTCCTTCTCCTGATGTCCTCCATGTTATTCCTTATGTTCCACAAGTAAGTGAAACCATATGATAATTGACTTTCTCTGCTTGACTTATTTCACTCAGGATAATCTCCTCCAGTCCCATCCATGTGATGCAGAAGTTGGGTATTCATCCTTTCTGATGACTGAGTAATATTACATTGTATATATGGACCACATCATCTTTATTCATTCATCTGTTGAAGGGCATCTCCGGTCTTTCCACAGTTTGGCTATTGTGGACATTGCTGCTATGAACATTGCAGTACATATGGCCCTTTTCACTACATCTGTATCTTTGGGGTAAATACCCAGTAGTGCAATTGCTGGGTCATAGGGTAGCTCTATTTTTAATTTTTTGAGGAACGTCCATACTTTTCCAAAATGGCTGCACCAACTAGTGTTCCCACAAACAGTGTAAGAGGGCCCCCCCTTCTCCATATACTCTCCAAAACTTGTTGTTTCCTGTCCTGTTGATTTTGGCCATTCTAACTGGTGTAAGATGGTATCTCCATGTAGTTTTGAATTTTCCTGATGGCTAGTGATGATGAACATTTTTTCATGTGTCTGTTAGCCATTTCTATGTCTTCTGCCCATTTTTTGATGTGATTATCTGTTTTTTGAGTATTGAACTTGAGGAGTTCATTATGATCTTGGATATCAGCACTTTGTCTGTACTGTCATTTGCGAATATCTTCTCCCATTCCATGGATTGCCTCTTTCTTTTGTTGACTGTTTCCTTTGCTGTGCAGAAGCTTTTGATCTAGATGAGGTCCCAAAAGTTCATTTTTGCTTTTGTTTCCCTTGCTTTTAGAGACATGTCTTGAAAGAAGTTGCTGTGGCTGATGTTGAAGAGGTTACTACCTATGTTCTCCTCTTGGATTTTGATAGATTCCTGCCTCACGTTGTGGTCTTTTATCCATTTCAAGTTTATCTTTGTGTATGGTGTAAGAGAATGGTCAAGTTCATTCTTCTATACATAACTGTCCAATTTTCCCAGCACCATTTATTGAAGAGACTGTCTTTTCCACTGGATATTTTTTGCTGCTTTGTCAAAGATTATTTGACCATAGAGTTGAGGGTCCATATCTGGCCTCTCTACTCTGTTCCACTGGTCTATGTGTCTGTTTTTGTGTCGGTACTATGCTGTCTTAGTGATCACAGCTTTATAATAAAGCTTGAAATCAGGCAAACAAGATGACCCCAGCTTTGTTTTTCTATCTCAACATTTCCTTGGTGATTAAGGGTCTTTTCTGCTTCCATACAAATTTTAGGATTATATATTTTCAATGCGATCTTGATCAAAATACTATTGGCATTTTCCAAAGTGCTGGAAAAAAAAATCCTGAAATTTGTATATTTTATTTTAAATGCATGTGAAATTTTGATATATTCCTCCAAAATGAAATGATTGATTTTTACCTGATTTTCTTAGACTTAAAATATAATAATATTTTATAATTTTAAGAAATTACATTGAATTAAATTTGTCATTTTTGATTAACTTTTAATTAATTATTTGGAGGCAATATAAGTTCAGTGTTTACATTCAGGCAGGCCTCGTTGGAATTTCAAATCCATATTTTATCTTCCATTTAATTTTAGGACAATAAAATCTACTGCAAATGATGTTTTTAAGGTATAGATGATATACCACATAAAAGGGCTTAGTTGTGGGTCCGATAGCTCTGTGAATGTCCTCCTTGATTTCTATTTCATATTCACAATTTTCCTCTCTGTTTCTATGTGTCTCTCTCTCTTTGTTTCTCTCTCTCTCTCTTTCTAAATATATATATATACACACATATATATACATATATATGCAAATATATATGTGTGTGTGTGTATATATATATAAAGTATATTTATTTATGTAAGAAAAGGCTCATGGAATTTATTTACAGCTATTATTTGTTTTTGAAATCCTGAACAGAATTCACACTAAGGTTAATCCCAATGGATTAATGAAACTGTTTCCTAATGGATGAGATTTTCATATTAGTTGGGTGAATGCCATAGACTCTTTGTTCTTGTTTTGATACTAATAATTTATTTTTGTCTCAGAAATGTTTTGAGAATGGAACCCATTTTGATAATGAGTCCCATTTAGGAAGATGTGAGGAGAGAATGTTTTGTGCTCACTGCACTGAAAGAATGTTTGATACACAGAAATACAGAGAAAAATAGGAGGTACTATTGGATTTTGACCTTCAAAAGATCTAAACATAAGGCAGGTTTTTCCTGCCACAGAGAAAATCAGATTCTATATGATAAAAGCAGAGGCTAAAAACAAACAAACAAACAAACAAACAAACAAAAAAAAAACAGATGCTCAGGAAGATTCATCAGGAGTTCTGGAAATGTATTTCTCACCCACTATGAGGTCAAAACCCCTAGAGAAGGATAAAATTCTCAACTAAATTTTGGAATCTGGGCAGAGGAATCCAGAGCTGCTTTTGTGTTTTTTTTTTCCCCCAGATGGGACAGAGGAAATCAGCAACTTACTAGAATTCCCTCACGTCTTGCCATGATTCATTAATTCATGATTAACATGATTCATTAATGATCAACTGGATGTGACATTGGCAGGGTCTATCCATGTAGAGAAGTCATGAAACAACCCTTCTGAATTTACTATAGACCCATAGTTACATGAAAGTGTCTCATAATTCTCTGTGTTCTCCAAAAAAGCTACAGAAATATATGGAGAATATCTATAGATTTTAAGAGGTCTATAGTCAGGATAAAGAGGATGCTGAGTGGTATGTGTGAGCTCTTGACCAGATAGGAATGATGAAATCCAGAGGAAAAATACCAGTAACTAGTGGAGCAGAAGAGTGGAATAGCAAGGGCAGGAAATCCAGACAAGACTTGAATGTGGACAGTTACCTCCCAGATATTTGATAAAATCTTTTGGAGATGGTCAGAGTAGGAAAGATACCTGAAGTCATTAAAAGAAACCTGCTTTGACTAAATTTTCAATTAGAAAGTTGGTAATGTTGCCAGTGTAATAATATTATGTTATTGCTCTTTTTAATTGAAGTTAAGTTGATACACAATGTTATATTAGTTTCAGGTGTACAACATATTGATTTGACAAGTCTATATATTATGTTTTATTCCCTTTATTTCAGAGCTCAAGGACTCATTAAGTGCAAGGAAGACTGAAAAATATGATCTTCTTACCCAGGGGAACAGAAAATAGCTCTGGTGAGCATCTAACTATGTTCAACAACATGGTGACAATTGCTATAAAGGCAAAAAAGTCAATTAATATGATAAAGATTAATGCAGAAAATGTGTAGACAATATTTTAAGTATGATCTGTAAGGAAAGCCTGACTGGAAGAGTTTTGTGTAGTAACTTGAATAAGGAAGAGTAAGTAAGCTATTCAGATAAGTGGAGGAAGAGCAGTCCATAATAACGTCGATAGAGGAAAGTCATGGGTTGTGTTCTAGAAAGAATAAAATGGCTGTATTTTGAGACAGGCAGTTCAAGTCCAAAAAAGTTATAGTCCTTAGATCTCTTTTTCTCAAGGTCTCACTATGGGCTTGGCAAAATATTAAGAACCAATAGTAAGTAGTTTCATTTTCATGGGCTACATGAATGTGTGTCTTAACTACTCAATTTTGTCATTATGTGTGTGGAAGCAGCTGTAGACAAATACTAAAAAGAATGGGCATGACTGTGTTCCAATAAAACTTAATATAGCAAATAGGCAGAGGGCCAGATTTGGATCACAGACTATAGTTTTCCCACTCCTACTTTATAGCAACATCTACAAGATGCATGGAGTTCTAGTATCTTTTTCCTTTTTATTCCTCATCATACCTTTCAATCAAACAAATTATTTTTTTAAATAGATTTTAATTATTTATTTGACAGAGAGATCACAAGTAGACAGAGAGGCAGGCAGAGAGAGAGAGAGAGGAGGAAGCAGGCTCCCTGCGGAGCAGAGATCCTGGTGCAGGACTTGATCCCAGGACCCTGAGATCATGACCTGAGCCGAAGGCAGAGGCTTAACCCACTGAGCCACTCAGGCGCCCTCAAACAAATTATTTTATGCTTAACATAGAATTTGTTAACTGGCCTGACAAATGTATATTTAAGACAATGCAACATACTTCATACTCTGATAGGAATAATCAGACTGAAATAGCACATTACCTTAAGATTGGTTTAATATTTAAGAAAAGTATATTTTTGAAGTTATTTTACCATAAAATGTAGGAGAAATAAGTCAATGGAGAGATTGAATAAGAACTTTTGAAAGTGTTAGAGTTTTAATATTTTCCCTGAACATCTGCCTCTGTTGTAAGTTTTTAAGATGTTAATGCTTTAGATTTTTTAATAAAATACTGTTACCTTTTCTTTTGACTGTGATTAAATAAGAGACCAATTTTTAAGCTTGACCAAGGGAATCTCAAAGTCAACCTCCACTACACTTAGCTCAAGGTGTTTTCATATAGTTACTCTTGCAAACTCTCTTTCAATTTGACCTCAGAGCTATGGAAATACTAACACACTAACTTTGTGTTGAAAACAGTGTAATAGAAAAATGAACTTGCTAAATTAATGCTTGATTACCACATTGCTTATGGTCTGATTGGAAGGCACTGCAATTTAAATTTTACTATGTTACAGGAAAGCATTATATATACTTGTACAATGGGATTTGATTCTTTAACTGATGTGGACTAAATACATTGGTAATAACTTTGGAAGTTGAATAGTGCATAAACACAATACATAAAATTAAATCATGGTCTTGATTCAATATTATTTTGGGGAAAGAATCAGTTTTTATCTGCTTTTAGTAAAATATATACATTCTGAAATGTTCCAGTCAATGAGCCAATAATGGCATAAAGAAAACAAAACCAATACTTTAATTGTGCACACATAAACAGTGTTATGTGTATAAATATATAGTTCTGTCACTTCAATTGCTAAAATTGGAATAGCATATTTATCATTTAAAGTGTTTTAATTTTTTAATTGCTTAACCATAATAATAATCAAACTAGTTATATGTATGTAAATATGTTACATATAACATATATATGTTCTAACATATATATGCTATATAGAGAGAATATCTTTATATCTATCTTATGCATTTTATATAATAGTCTCCTCTTCTCCAGATTTTACTTTCCACAGTTCAGTTATCCATTGTCAACTCTGGTCCAGAAGCAGATGATACTCCTTCTGATGTATGGTCGGAAAGTCAATAGTAGCCTAATGGTGTATTACATCTTCTGCTAAGGAGGACATGGGGGACTACTCTATATAGATCCCAGACTCCATCCACCCTATTGTTTCACCATATTCTAGGGCATCTGGAGGTTTATGTAGGAACTTTTAGGTTCTAGGAACCAGTCTTGCATCTCTTCCACCACATTTCATTATGTGTGTGTGTATTTGTGTGTATGAACACACACTATGTATATCTATAGATAGATGCCACATTTTGACTGGTCTGACTATTATTATACTTAGGCAATGACAAAAAAATCCCTATACTATGTTTTTAAAAAATATACAGATGATGGGGTGCCTGGGTGGCTCAGTGGGCTAAGCCTCTGACTTTGGCTCCAGTCATGATCTCAGGGTCTGGGGATGAGCCCCGTGTCAGACTCTGCTCAGTGGGGATCCTGCTTCCCCTTCTCTCTCTGTCAGCCTCTCTGTCTGCCTCTCTGCCTGCTTCTCTGCCTACTTGTGATCTCTCTGTCAAATAAATCTATCTGTCAAATAAAATCATATATATATATATATATATATATATATAGGATTTTATACACACACACACACACACACACACACACACACACACATATATACACACACACATGCAGATATCATTTGGTTCTAGACAAAATTTGTTGGTGTTTCTAAAGTTTTTGTTCTATTTTAAACTCTTGCTTGGGATCAGATGGTCATAATGTTCATTTATTTGGCAATCCAGAGAATACCTGTTGTATGACAGTACATAGAGTTAGGCACTAGGGGTATTTAGAGGAAGAATACAAAATACTTGTACTTACAGAAATAAAAATCCACAGGTATAATACATCCAAAACAAAGTAGTAGAAAGAACAGGTGAACTTTGTATGAAGGATTCTGATTTTGTTTGGATGCAGATACTAGCCAGCAGTGTAACATTGAGAGAGTTAATTAACATTTCTTGTTCACAGAGTCTGCCCTGAAAAAATGGTAAATTATATTAGAGATTATATATCTGGAAAATCCCATCTAATTTTAAAGTTTTAAAATATTGACCATGAATGAATGGCATCCAAAATTGTCTCTACTTAGGTAACAACTTAACAAAAGTTGAAATTTTTATAAGATTGCATCTTGCCAATAGATGAATCATCTAGATTGATAATACATAGGTTTTTCAATTTTCTAGTCAAATATGTTTTTTAACTGAGATTAAAATATAAACAAGTAATAAAAGTTAAATTTATATTTTATACTTTAACTTGTGCTTTTAAAAAAGAACTGCATCAGTAGGAAAAGTAGAATTTCAAAGTTATAAGAAGAATCATTGGGACCACATGACCAAATATAAAGAAATCCTTGCATAATAATTTAAACTTAAATAATTTAAGCATATTCACAATTTATTTCAAATTACCAGGGTAGGAGTACTGGATTTAAAATTAGTCCTAGATTACTTATTAGGCAAATTAATTTGAATTTTGGCAGGCCCTGATTTTCTTACCTACATGGGTTTTAGTATATGATCTTTTAGGTTGTTAAAATTAATGACATGTGATATGATATAGATAGTCCATTCAAAGAGTTCTCATTTGACATCTCTGAATTTTCCTTGTTCTTGTCTAGGAGCAGCCATTTTGTAACTGCCATTGTTTGTATATGCATAAAAGAGGGTACTTTTCTTTTCTTTTCTTTTCTTTTAAAGATTTTATTTATTTATTTGAGAGAGAGAGAGAGCATGAGAGGGGAGAAGGTCAGAGGGAGAAGCAGACTCCCCGTGGAGCTGGAAGCCCGATGTGGACTCAATCTCAGAGTCCTGACCTGAGCTGAAGGCAGTGGCTTAACCAACTGAGCCACCAAGGTGCCCAAGGATGGTACTTTTCTTGTCACAAAAGGATAAATGTAAACACTTAACTTTCAATCAATACATAATTTAAAAACCATTTGAAGAAGGAACATGATTCTTGACTGTTGACTTCTGATGAAAATTTCTGGTCTAATAAATAAATTATCATCCTCAAATTTTGCAGAATGAGCGTTAACAGCTTGGAAAAAATTTCCAGTTGACAATAATGAAAAAAAAAAAAACAACTTTTGTAGAAATTTTGCATCTCAATTTTACAGAGAATATCTTCTGAAGAAATATAAATAAGATGACCCTAAGTAGAGAAGTAATTTAGAAGAATTAGATTCCAAAGAAAATATTTTAGGGATACCTTTTCTAGTGTATTTACTAATATCTATATCAATAGTATATATTTATATCTATGTCTAAATTTATGCAAATTCAACTAAAAGAGTTTTCTTGACAAATGTAAAATATTGTAAGTATAATTACTTCCTAATGAAAGTGTATGTCATGTTTTCATTGACAGAACTATTCTTTTTCTTTTATAATGGGTGTATAATAATGGTATATTTTATAATTGATGGCATCTTTAATTTCATAAAATACAATAAAATTACATATAAATTACAGTGATATATGCAAAAAGCCTTGGTATTATTATTATTACTCAAAGTATTTGCTCCAGCATCACTCAGAAACAAAAATAATAAGCTAATATGAAGATGAAACAGGATATGGGAGTGAACAGGGTATATCAGGAGTAGTTGAGTACTTTTATATTTTAAAAAATACATATGACAGGAAAATAATTTATGGAACCAAATGTAAAAAAAAGAATGCCTGCATTACTAAGAGGAGAATAAATAGATGTGACATTGATGGGAATTGCTATATTTAATTTCTCATAAATCTAAAAGCTATCTTGTGTTTCTTTCCATGTATTTATTTATTTTTTAATATACAGAATAATATTAGAATGCCACAGGGTGATTGGAGAGTTATATAAGAGAAATTAGATGTAGCATCAACACGAATATATTGACTTATTCAGTTACAAAGGGCATATTAGGATTTATTATGCATTATGTTCTAGGTGCTGGAGATTTAGCAACAAACAAAACAGATGAAAATGTGTGTCCTTATAAAGCCTCTATTCTAAAAGGGTCAATAAACAAATAAATAAATGTAGAATATATATTAGAAGATGGCAAATGCTCTGATGAAAAAGAAGGGGCAAGGGAGCTTTAGAAATTATTGTTTAATAGAGGGTGGTTAGGGATATTCCTTAATAAGGGGATGACTGAACAGAGACCTAAAGTAAGAGGTAGAAAATATTTGAGTCTCAGATGCAAAAGGGCCCCAACCAGATGGAAAATCATGTGCAAGATTCTTTGATATAAGGAGATATTTTCATAAAACAGTTTTGATAAGTCAACCCACAGGCTGGCATGGTCACCCATCCTAAAATTTATTTAGATGTGGAGTCAGAGGATTCAAATCACTCACCAACAAATATAAATGAAATACATTTAGTGCTCACATCAAGTTGAAGATTTTCTGAAAGGAAAGAGCTCACATAGGAGTCTGAAGAACAAAAGGGTGATGGATAGTTTCAGATTTTTTACTGTGAGTAGGAGATGAAATTTGAATGGGGCTTCTCATGTGAACTAGAGGCTTGGCTGTTTGAAATTCCCACCAGCCTGCATAGGCAGACAGCATTCACAAGTGGGTGGTCTTTTTAAGTTATAAAGGTGGTGAGGTGACAGGCTGTTAGGAATGAAGAGGGAGACAGGGAGCATAGTTAGGGTAAAACATCAACGACAGAGTAATGTCCTTTATTATAGGAAATCGATCTAATTTCAAAATAGGTATAAAATACTTTATCAACATAATATCCTAAAAAGTGTTAAAACATAAAAGATTTATGAGTACTTCAGAGTAATGAATGAAAAAATATTTGTTACATAAAAATGTTGCAAATAAAATGGTTAAGAACACCAGTAGTTTGGGCTAATGAACACAACTACTTAGTGTTTGCATATTTCAAACTGTTTTGTATTTTTAACAATTCCAGACTGTCCAATTATCTCAAATTTTCTCTTTGTCACCTGACCTCTAGCACCTCTCAAATGATAAATAATATAAAAGTAAATTAATACATACACTTATAGATATATAAAAATTTCAGAGAATTTTACAGATAGTTGATAAAGAAGTCACCAAACTAGGTCCTGAGGACTAAATCCAATATGCTTCCTGTTTTTGTAAATAAACTTATAATGAAACACAGACAAGCCCATTTGTTGAGGTATTGCCTGTGGCTACTTCTGTGCTACAATCATGCAGTTAAACAGTTATGACAGAGACCATATGATAATAAAACTTAAAATATTTAGTATCTGGCATATTATAGAAAAAGTTTGCCTACTCTTAGTCTTGTTTTGTTAATTTGATATTTACCATTAATTCATAATGGTGGATAAGTATAATCACGATGACACAGAATATTAAAAAATTCACAACTTTGTGAAAATTGTTTAAGTAAATGTAGAAATTTTGCATCAGAATGTTCAGGGATTCTACTAGTAAAATGCATCTTGTAGTTTAAAGGAAAAAGAAAAAACAGAATCACTTCATAAGTAAAATCCATTTTTAAGTCAATACTTTAAGTATTTCATAGTAGTTAACAGACTTGTCCCATGTCCAGATCTAGAAAAGTTGAGTGGCTAACCATTAATATTATCAAATGAGTTTCTTTCTCCTAAGAGCAAATATTCATTAAAACCAACACTTTTGTTTTTCATAGATGTTTAGACAGCTTTTCTTTCTTTAATTTCGTATCTGTTTCAGTAAGCCTGCTCTGCTGTTAACTGCTCTTCAGAATGACTAACCTTGGGAAATAAGAGTCAAGAAAATAGTAAGCTGTAAGATTATAATTTAAGATTAAACTGAAAACCTATATATGAGGTAATGTAGCAACCTCCATATCAGAATTTTCTTGTCAACCTTACCCAAATCACAGCCAACTTTCTGTAAAATTTCTCCATCTCTCTCTGTGTCTCATTATCTCTCTCTCTCTTTCACATCATCTTTCTCTCCCTCCTTCCTTCTTTCCTTTCCTCTTTCTCCATCTCATTCTGCTTCCTCTTGTCTTTTTTTCCTTTTCTATCTTTCCACCATTTCTTTCTCTTTTCCAACACTGTCTCTTTCTTCACCTTCTTTGATAATCCTGGAAATAATGGAACCGGTACCACAGGGGTCCCAGCATTCTAGAAACAAAAGATAACTAAGAAATAATCGTGCTTCAAACTATAGTGCTCATCATGATGACACTGAATATGAATTAAACTGATGGATCCCAGCCATATCTGGGATATTAAGATTATCTCTCATCCCCCAAAGAGTAGAAAAAACATACACAACATTTCAGTAAGAAAATGGAAAATGATGATCACTGAAACATATCCCTAGCCTTAGTCATCTCTCTATTCCCCTCTACCTCCAAGTCACACAGAGGAAACCCCACCCCCCACCATTAAGTTTCTTTTACCCTAACTTCTTTCTTGATTCTATAAACTGCACAGCCAATGCCTTTCATCATATTAATTATATCATTTAATATTGATATTATTATTTATACCTTAAGTTTTGTGTTTTTAAATTTGTAAGTATATATCCATACTTACATTATTTTATATGTATATACTATATTAGCTCCTATAAGGCAACTGTTGTGCCTCTTTTGTTCATGCCTTTGTCCTAGCTCAAAGTTCAATGACCTACATGATTTGTTTAATTTAAAAAAATGTATTACAAGAATTCCTAATGATATGAAAAGAGTATTAAAACATTCCACATGACGGTATACATGATCCCTTATGATAACATTAGGGTTGTGAAAATACAGTCGCCGAATAAAGAATGGATTGGAAAAGATGTCTCTTTCTATATTCCCTTGTATAAGGACTGGCACACAGACTAGCATATTTCTTTAATCACTTTCTGGAAAATATTCAAATATTATCAGTTGTCTCCTTATCCTTTACTGCGAATTGAGTGTTAATCACAAATTGAATGTTAATCAGAAATCTTGTTTGTTTTTGCTTTTTAAAGAAATATGAAGTTTCTGTCTTTTAGTCTATTATTCAAATAAACTTAAGCGAAGGCCACAGCAATCATCTGTGTAGTTCCATTTAGGTAGTTTTTCAAGCTGGATCACTCAGGTCAAATACAAATGTTTTTCAATCATGCAGACTTTTTTTTCTTTCTCGATTTAATTTCCTCATCATTCCACTTCACATTGCCTATGTAAATTAAGCTGTCGTGCTGTAAACCACAGTTCCCCCTTGTCTATCTCCTCAGTAACAGCTTCAAAGTACTAAAAAGCTAAAATAGCTACAAAAGAACAATTAATTTGTGCAAAATCACAGAGGCGCTGTAGGTATTAAAAACACTACAATAAGGCTTTTATCAGCCAGCTAAACTGCACAGCATTAAGCTCAAAACTAATAGGGCTGAACATGCAGCACAATGATGAGGAAGATAAAGGAATTTCAAGGACATGCAGAGAATTGGGGTAACGTGATTTAGAAATGATGCAGTTATTTCAAATAAACATCTACTTAAGTACATACGAAAAGTGCTGATCTGTTGGGAAAGGCAGGTTTAGACCAATTTCATCCATTTTTGGAAAAGCTTACATTTTTATGGAAATTACTGCTGAAGATTCTGATAATGTACCCTGAGTTTGCTCAATGTATACTTGTTGATTGGCGACTGGCTGACAATTTGGTATTTAAAAACTCAAACCTCTGAACTGTAAAAAAAATAATGACATCTTATATCTAAAACTGCCTGAATGTTAACATTAAAACATAATCAGGAGTGTCACTGCCTCCTGTGGTAAATAGAAATGGAAACAATTATTTTAATCATCAATTGTTTATTTAATGGCTGCCCTTAGTACAAAACTGTGTTAGGTGTTATGAGCTGGAAAAGAAGTTAAGTTATTGCTATAATTGCCAAATAAACACATTAAATGCTTCCAGAACTAGATAGAGAAGAATGAATTTCTAATTGTGAAGTAAATACAGTGGATGCAATACGACCTAAAGGGAGGGATGGTTTTGTATTATAGAAATTATTGGAATATATATATTTTTTAAAATTTCTTTTCAGCATAACAGTATTCTTCGTATTTGCACCACACCCAGTGCTCCATGCAATCCGTGCCCTCTCTAATACCCACCACCTGGTTCCCCCAACCTCCCACCCCCCGCCCCTTCAAAACCCTCAGATTGATTTTTAGAGTCCATAGTCTCTCATGGTTCACCTCCCCTTCCAATTTCCCTCAACTCCCTCCTCCTCTCCGTCTCCCCTTGTCCTCCATGCTTTTATTTATTTTGCAACCAGATATATCTTGATTTAAATCACAGGCCCTCCATTAACGTACTGTGAGATTTTAAGCCAATTATTCTTTCTGTTTGAGTTTAAGTTTTTAAATTGGAAAATAAATAATAAATAATTAATAAAATAATAAATAATAAAACAGACCTCACAAAGCTGTTTTAAAGAGGAAATAAGAAAAATGCTTTATGTAGCACATAGTCATCATTCAAGGAATATATGCTTAGTTTATCACTTTTTAAATTTTTAAAAAAGATCTTATCTATTTGAGAGAAAGAATGAGAAAGCAGAAGCATGGGGAGGGGGAGCAAGAGGGGCAGAGTGAGAGGGAGAAGCAGACTTCCCTGTGAACATGGAGCCAACTAGGGGCTAAGATCCTAGGACTGTGGGATAATGACCTGAGCTAAAGGCAGGCCCCTAACCCAGTGAGCCACTCAGTTGCCCCTATGCTTAGTTTATCTTTAATAAAGATGTCCACATACAACAAGTATAAGCCTGCTATGCTTACTATAATTCACAGGATTAAAGATACTAGAAATAGAATTTTTCTGTTTTCTTCTTCTTTTTCTTTTTTTTTTCTTTTTTTTTTTTTTTTAGATTTTATTTATTTATTTGACAGAGAGAAATCACAAATAGGCAGAGAGGCAGGCAGAGAGAGAGGAGGAAGCAGGCTCCCTGTTGAGCAGAAAGCCCGATGTGGGGCTCGAACCCAGGACCTGGGATCATGACCTGAGCCGAAGGCAGCGGCTTAACCCACTGAGCCACCCAGGCGCCCCTCTTTTTTTTAAAGTAAGGAATAGTTTAGTCTAATGTCTTTAATTTATAAACGTGAACATTGAGATTCAACAGCAGACATCTGAGATTCCCTCTGGAAAAAAAAACAAAAACAAAAACAAAAAACCCCCATGTACAGAGTGCCCTGTAAAGAACAATAAATGTTGCAATGCTTTTTGGAATATTATGTCCTACACTCCAGCTAAGCATAAGACAAGACTACCAGCCTGTTTTTTCAGTTGTTCCTTCTTATTACAATGTCATACTTCAAGAAAGTCTGATTTATTTATTACCTAGATTTGTATGCTTTCATTATAATGTGGCCATGTGTCAAATATCCATTTGCATATAATTCATAACTTAATATAAATAAGAGTCTCAACTTTATTTAGACGGATTTATGTAAAGCACAGTGGGAAATTATGAAAAGTGATTTGTCTAACATTAGCTCTTCAATATCAGAAAAAAGATATTTTAAAAAAGCAAGACATTTGCACCCAGAACTTGTAGGAAACTTACTGTTTACTGTTTGTCATAATAGTATTGTGCTAATTCAATGTATATTATGAAAAACCTCACTGGCACTTGTCATTATCAAATTCTGTGATGTGCAGTTAGGAAAGGTTTCCAAACAAATGGAAAAAAAATAACAGTGGTCTCATTTTTACAAATTATTCTGGATATATAGTTTAAGCTTTTCTACCTAGAATTTGACTTTATAAATTCCCAATCCTGCCAAAATGATGAAAAAAGATGTATAGACACACCTTCACTCATATTCACACATTTTTTCTCTTGCTCTCTTTCTCTGTTTGCTGAATCATTTGAAGCCTTTTGCAAACATCCTATGACCTCACTCCCAAATACTGCAGCTTTTAAATTATATACTACTTTATAAGCAGACCTAGGAAATTTATCATTGATTCAATAATATTATCTAATAAAGAAACCATAGTCAAAGTGTCCTGTGGAGCTGATTTTAAATTCACATAGAAAACTTTGCTCTTTTTATACCTAAGTTTGTCCAAACCTATGAGTATCACAGATACACTGCATTTGTACTCTTGAAAAATAGAGTATTAACACTATGTAATGTTTGTTTCAAATTCCATTTATTATAACTTTTTATGATATTTTCTAAAATGACAGTCTATAAGGAAAAGTGAGCCTTGAACTGATCACCCCATTTAATAATTCAAGGAAGTACAGGAATGTATGATGCAAGTGTGAGTAAAACAGAAAATAGTATGCTTATTAGTCATAGACATATTTTTAAAATTTTTTTATTAACATATAAAGTATTATTAGCCCCAGGGGTACGGGTCTGCGAACCGCCAGGTTTACACACTTCATAGCACATACCTTCCCCAATGTCCATAACCCCACCACCTTCTCCCTACCCCCCTCACCCGGCAACCCTAGTTTGTTTTGTGAGATTAAGAGTCACTTATGGTTTGTCTCCCTCCCAATCCCATCTTGTTTCATTTATTCTTCTCCTACCCACTTAACCCCGCATGTTGCATCTCCACTTCCTCATATCAGGGAGATCATATGATCATTGTCTTTCTCCGATTGACTTATTTCACTAAGCATGATATGCTCTAGTTCCATCCACATCGTCACAAATGGCAAGATTTCATTTCTTTTGATGGCTGCGTAGTATTCCATTGTATAAATATATACCACCTCTTCTTTATCAATTCATCTGTTGATGAACATCTAGGTTCTTTCCATAGTTTGGCTATTGTGGACATTGCTGCTATAAACATTCAGGTGCATGTGCCCCTTCAGATCACTACATTTGTATCTTTAGGCTAAATGCCCAGTAGTATGATTTCTGGGTCATAGGGTAGCTCTATTTTCAACTTTTTGAGGACCCTCCATGCTGTTTTCCAGAGCAGTTGCACCAGCTTGCATCCCCACCAACAGTGTAGGAGGTTTCCCCTTTCTCCGCATCCTAGCCAGCATCTGTCATTTCCTGAATTGTTAATTTTAGCCATTCTGACTGGTGTGAGGTGGTATCTCACTGTGGATTTGATTTGTATTTCCCTGATGCCAAGTGATGTGGAGCACTTTTTCATGTGTCTGTTGGCCATCTGGATGTCTTCTTTGCAGAAATGTCTGTTTAGGTCCTCTGCCCATTTCTTGATTGGATTATTTGTTCTTTGGGTGTTGAGTTTGATAAGTTCTTTATAGATTTTGGACACTAGCCCTTTATCTGATATGTCGTTTGCAAATATCTTCTCCCATTCTGTCAGTTGTCTTTTGGTTTTGTTGACTGTTTCCTTTGCTGGGCAAAAGCTTTTGATCTTGATGAAGTCCCAATAGTTCATTTTTGCCCA
>NW_019154086.1:79277051-79330554 GCF_002288905.1 Enhydra lutris kenyoni | reverse complement strand
ATGGACACTAGCCCTTTATCTGATATGTCGTTTGCAAATATCTTCTCCCATTCTGTCAGTTGTCTTTTGGTTTTGTTGACTGTTTCCTTTGCTGGGCAAAAGCTTTTGATCTTGATGAAGTCCCAATAGTTCATTTTTGCCCTTGCTTCCCTTGCCTTTGGCGATGTTCCTAGGAAGATGTTGCTGCGGCTGAGGTTGAAGAGGTTGCTGCCTGTGTTCTCCTCAAGGATTTTGATGGATTCCTTTCTCACACTGAGGTTCTTCATCCATTTTGAGTCTATTTTCGTGTGTGGTGTAAGGAAATGGTCCAGTTTCGTTTTTTTTGCATGGGCTGTCCAATTTTCCCAACACCATTTGTTGGAGACTGTCTTTTTTCCATTGGCATTCTTTCCTTCTTTGTCGAAGATTAGTTGACCCTAGAGTTGAGGGTCTATTTCTGGGCTCTCTATTCTGTTCCATTGATCTATGTGTCTGTTTTGGTGCCAGTACCATACTGTCTTGATGATGACAACTTTGTAATAGAGCTTGAGTCTGGAATTGTGATGCCACCAACTTTGGCTTTCTTTTTCAATATTCCTTTGGCTAATCGAGGTCTTTTCTGGTTCCATATAAATTTTAGGATTATTTGTTCCATTTCTTTGAAAAAAATGGATGGTACTTTGATAGGAATTGCATTAAATGTGTAGATTGCTTTAGGTAGCATAGACATTTTCACAATATTTATTCTTCCAATCCAGGAGCATGGAACATTTTTCCATTTCTTTGTGTCTTCCTCAATTTCTTTCATGAGTAATTTATAGTTTTCTGAGTATAGATTCTTAGCCTCTTTGGTTAGGTTTATTCCTAGGTATCTTATAGTTTTAGGTGCAATTGTAAATGGGATTGACTCCTTAATTTCTCTTTCTTCTGTCTTGTTGTTGGTGTAGAGAAATGCAACTGATTTCTGTGCATTGATTTTATATCCTGACACTTTACTGAATTCCTGTATAAATTCTAGATGATTTGGAGTGGAGTCTTTTGGTTTTTCCACATATATTTTCCCATCATCTGCAAAGAGTGAGAGTTTGACTTCTTCTTTGCCAATTTGGATGCATTTAATTTCTTTTTGTTGTCTGATTGCTGAGGCTAGGACTTCTAGTACTATGTTGAATAGCAGTGGTGATAATGGACATTCCTGCCGTGTACCTGACCTTAGTGGAAAAGCTGTTTTTTTTGCATTGAGAATGATATTCATGGAGGGTTTTTCCATAGATGGCTTTGATGATATTGAGGTATGCCTCTACCCTACACTTTGGAGAGTTTGATCAAGAAAGGATGCTGTGCTTTATCAAATGCTTTTTCAGCATCTAATGAGAGTATCATACGTTCTTGATCTTTCTTTTATTAATGTATTGCATCACATTGATTGATTTGCAGATGTTGAACCAACCTTGTAGCCCTAGAATAAATCCCACTTGGTCATGGTGAATAATCCTTTTAATGTACTGTTGGATCCTGTTGGCTAGTATTTTGGTGAGAATATTCACATCTGTGTTCATCAAGGATATTGGTTTGTAATTCTCTTTTTTGATGGGATCCTTGCCTGGTTTTGGGATCAAGGTACTGCTGGCCTCATAAAATGCCTTTGGAGGTTTCCCTCCCATTTCTGTTTTTTGGAACAGTTTCAGGAGAATAGAAATTAATTCTTCTTTAAATGTTTGGTAGAATTCCCCTGGGAAGCCATCTGGCCCTGGGCTCTTGTTTGTTGGAAGATTTTTGATGATTGCTTCAATCTCCTTACTGGTTATGGGTCTGTTCAGGTTTTCTATTTCTTCCTGGTTCAGTTGTGGTAGTTTATATATCTCTAGGAATGCCTCCATTTCTTCCAGATTGTCTAATTTGCTGGTGTGTAGTTGCTCATGATATGTTCTTATAATTGTTTGTATTTCTTTGGTGTTGGTTGTGATCTGTCCTCTTTCATCATGATTTTATTAATTTGGGTCCTTTCTCTTTTCTTTTGGATAAGTCTGGCCAGGGGTTTATCAATCTTATTAATTCTTTCAAAGAACCAGCTCCTTTTTTCGTTGATTTGTTCTTTTTGTTTGTTTGTTTGTTTGTTTGTTTGTTTTGTTTCTATTTCATTGATTTCTGCTCTGATCTTTATGATTTCTCTTCTCCTTCTGGGTTTAGGGTTTCTTTCTTGTTCTTTCTCCAGCTCCTTTAGGTGTGGGGTTAGGTTGTGTATTTGAAACCTTTCTTGTTTCTTGAGAAAGGTTTGTATCACTATATATTTTTCTCTCCGGACTGCCTTTGCTGTGTCCCATAGATTCTGAACCATTGTGTTTTCATTATCATTTGTTTCCATGAATTTTTTTTCAATTCTTCTTTAATTTCCTGATTGACCCATTCATTCTTTATAACAATGCTCTTTATCCTCCATGTATTTGAGTTCTTTCCAAATTTCCTCTTGTGATTGAGTTCTAGCTTCAGAGCATTGTTGTCTGAAAACATGCAGGGAATGATCCCAATATTTTGATACTGGTTGAGACCTGATTTATGGCCCAGGATGTGATCTATTCTGGAGAATGTTCCATGTGCACTAGAGAAGAATGTATTCTGTTGCTTTGGGATGGAATGTTCTGAATATATCTGTGGTGTCCATCTGGTCCAGTGTATCATTTAAGGCCTTTATTTCCTTGTTGATCTTTTGCTTGGATGATCTGTCCAATTTTTGTGAGGAGGGTTTTAAAATACCCTGCTATTATTGTATTATTGTTGATGCATTTCTTTTATTTTTTTATTAATTGGTTTACATAGTTGGTTGCTCCCATGTTAGGGGCATAGATATTTAAAATTGTTAGATCTTCCTGTTAGACAGACCCTTTGAGTATGATACAGTGTTGTTCCTCATCTCTTATTATAGCCTTTGGCTTAAAATCTGATTGATTTGATATAAGGATTGCCACCTCAGCTTTCTTTTGATGTCCATTAGCATGTTAAATTGTTTTCCAAACCCTCACTTTAAATCTGGAGGTGTCTTTGGGTCTAAAATGAGTTTATTGTAGAAAGCATATTGATTTTTTGTTTTGTTTTGTTTTGTTTTGTTTTTGTTTTTTGTTTTTGTTTTTTTTTTTTATCCATTCTGATACCCTGTGTCTTTTGATTGGGGGCATTTAGCCCATTTACATTCAGGGTAACTATTGAGAGATATTAATTTAGTGCCATTGTATTGCCTGTAAGGTGACTGTTACTGTATATTGTGTCTGTTCCTTTCTGGTCTACTACTTTTAGGCTCTCTCTTTGCTTAGAGGACCCCTTTCAATATTTCCTGTAGAGCCGGTTTTGTGTTTACAAATTCTTTTAGTTTTCATTTGTCCTGGAAGCTTTTTATCTCTCTTTGTATTTTCAATGATAGCCTAGCTGGATATAGTATTCTTGGCTGCATATTTTTCTCATTTAGTACTCTGAATATATCATGCCAGCTCTTTCTGGTCTGCCAGGTCTCTGTGGATAAGCCTGCTCCCAATCTAATATTTTTAACATTGTATGTTACAGACTTCTTGTCTCAGGCTGCTTTCAGGATTTTCTCTTTGTCACTAAGACTTGAAAATTTTACTATTAGATGATGGTGTGTGGACCTATTCTTATTGATTTTGAGCAGGCTTCTCTTCCCCTCCTGGATTTTGATGCTTGTTCCCTTTACCATATTAGGGAAATTCTCTACAATGATTCTCTCCAATATACCTTCTGCTTCCCTCTCTTTCTTCTTCTTTTGGAATCCCAATTATTCTAATGTTGTTTCATCTTATGGTATCACTTATCTCTTGAATTCTCCCCTCGTGGTCCAGTGGTTGTTTGTCTCTCTTTTGCTCAGCTTCTTTATTCTCTGTCCTTTGGTCTGCTATATCACTAATTCTCTCTTCTGACTCATTTATCCTAACAGTAAGAGCCACCATTTTTTATTGTACCTCCTTAATAGCTTAATAGCTTTTTTGATTTCAATTTTGTTAGATTTTAGTTCTTTTACAAGACCAGTTAGCACCTTAAGAATCACCATTCTGAACTGTGGACCTGACATATTATCAATGTCCATATTAATTAGGTCCATAGCCTTCAGTACTGCCTCTTGTTCTTTTTCTTTCTTTTTTCTTTTCTTCTTTGTGGTGAGTTTTTCTGCCTTGTTATTTTAATCAGATACGAATATATGAAGGGGTGAATAAAATACTAAAAGGGTGTCAAAGACCCCAGGAAAATGTGTTTTAACAAAATCAGAAAAGACTCCAAATTGTGGGGGAAAGAAAGGGGGTAAAAAGAAGTTCAGAAAAAAAAATAAAGAAAAAAAATATAAAAAAGAAAAAAATATATATTAGACTGCTGACTAGAACAGAGTCACCCACTTAATTTTGGGAGTATTTTGGTCTCTTAGAAGAAACCACCTCCTAAAGTTTTAAAGAATGAAAATATATATCTAATAAGAGTAAACACAATGGAAGGATGGGATATGACTATAAAGATGAACATTTAAAAAAAAATTCTAAAAAAAGGGGTTTTTAAGATAAGTTGGTTGGGAGAATAAAGAAAAAGAAAGTGGAGAGAATTTGTTCAGGCTGGAGACTAGAACAAAGCCCTGTGCTAGATTTAGGGTATATTTTGATCTATTAGAAGAAGTTGTATCCCAATTTTTTTTAGAAAAAATAAAACCCTATGTGTATACAAAAAATAAAGTTAGATACAATGAAGGATAAAATATGACTATAATAATGAGGGTTTAAAAAATATTTTTTTAATGAAAGGTAATGTTAAGATAAGCTAGTTAAAAAACATTAAAAGAGGAAAGAGTTAATGTTAAAAACAATTTTAGCATAAGAAATAAAAAATTTAAAAAAATTAATTAACTTTGCAAGACTAAAGAATCATGGGGAGAAAGCCATGAATTCCATGCTTTGCTTTCTCCTCCTCTGGAATTCTGCTGTTCTCCTTGGTAAGTGAAATTGGTCTTGGCTGGATTTCTTGCTGATCTTCTGGGGGAGGGGCCTGTTGTAGTGATTCTCAAGTGTCTTTGCCTGAGGTGGAATTGCACCCCTCTTACCAGGGGCTGGGCTAAGTAATCTGCTCAGGTTGGCTTTGGGGAACCATTTTCCGTAGAGCTCTGGAGGACAGGAATGAAAATGGCAGCCTCCCAATCTCTGGCCCAGAGGAGCCAATAGCTCGGCGCCCCACTCCTCAGTGCACCCTCGGAGAAAAGTGTTCAATCACTCCTGTCTCCCTGGTCTCCTGCCGCACTCCGAACTCATCCAGTCTGTGACCAAGCATCTCTGTCTCTGGCACACAGCCCCACCTGGAGTCTCCAAACCCAGCAGATCCTTGTACTTTTCTTGGGGGGGAGGGTCTCTCTGAATCTCTGCTCATAGAGTAGTGGCCTGACTGTTCCACAGATCACAGTTTAAGACAACCTCGAGTTGAGAGTTCACTCCTCATCTCTGTCTCTATAGCCAGCTTCCGTGCTCTAATAATTGCGAGCTCTGTGACACTCAGACATCCCTGGTCCTTCTGTGACCCTGTGGGACCTGAGACCAGGCTGTCCCTGCCTGGGCTTCACTCTGGCTTAGCCTCTGGAGCAATGTCTCTCGGTGGAGCAGACTTTTAAAAGTTCTGATTTTGTGCTCTGTTGCTCTGCCACTTTCTGGGAGCTGGCCCCTCCCCGCCATGATCTATCTTCCTGTCACTTTGGATTCACTTCTCCGCAGGTCCTACCTTTCAGAAAGTGGTCGATTTTCTGTTTCTAGAATTGTTGCTTTTCTCCTCTTCGATCTCCTGATGGAATTGTAGGTGTTTGGAATGGTTTCATAAACTATCTAGGTGATTTCCTGCTATGTGATGTCATCTCAGCCTGCTACTCCTCTGCCATCTTGACTCCTCCCCTAGTCATAGACTTCTTTATAGAGATTATTAAGTAATTTTGAAATCAGAATTGGAAATTCTGTACTTTAAATGTATAGAAAAAGTTTTTTGTTTTCTCATATGTATATCTTAATAGTTAATAATAATCAAAACCAACAATAATATTTGCTTTTTTACCCTGCAAAGATGAAACATGAGCATAAAAGAGAAGCCCCACAAAGTCAAATAATATCATAACTTTCCTTACAGGGTTATAAATATACAAAATAGATTCTATTATTAAGATAACTTGAATCTTGATGATAGAACAGGGAGCTAGCCATCAGTGGACTATTTAGAGCACTGATATTTAAAAATATATATATCCTATATATTTCATCAGCTAAGCATGCTATAGACACTTACTATAACAAAGTACAATATCAAACATCCTACTACAGAAGAGATTTTTTTTTTTTAGGTTATCAGAACATTTGACAATATATTTACTTGATTCATGAAACTAAGTGATGGAGTATATACAAATATGAGTTAGATGTGTTAACTATTCTCAAGAAGCAAAAATCTCATAAAAGAAAAAAAAAGAGAAATCAAAATACATTAAGTAACTGAGACAGAATCTATGTTATTTCTGGGAAAAAATTTCTTCAGTTTGTTAGTGTCATAGTTTTATTACAGAAAAGAGAAGTTGAGTATTTTTTCAATATGAAAACACATGTTCCAGAAAGGCTCAAAATGCTAATTTCCCTAACACACTTCATTTTTCAGATCTTAATATGTAATTTCTAACTACATAATGAATTGCAAATGTAGTAAAATTAATATTCTTATTGTCAACAGATATTTAAAGCATAGATATTATTCTATATTAATTTAATATTTACTAAACTCTATTATGTTTTAAGGTATTTTCTATATATCATGAGTAAAATGAGAGACCTAACTGCTTCAATTAGAAAGCCACACCTGTCAAGGCTTGACATGAGGGGAATGGTAAAGAAAGATGATCCTGAGACTCTACAGTAGCGTGTTTCATAAGGTGGTACATGGAGATTGTTCTTTTGTAAGTGGACATAGGGAATTACTTATATAAGTATAACGGTTGATGCGGCGCCTGGGTGGCTCAGTGGGTTAAAGCCTCTGCCTTTGGATCAGGTAATGACCCCAGGGTTCTGGGATCAAGGACCCCTATCTGCTCAGCAGGGAGCCTGCTTCCCCCTCTTCTCTGCCTGCTTCTCTGCCTGCCTCTCTGCCTACTTGGGATCTCTGTCTGTCAAATAAATAAATAAAATCTTTTTAAAAAAAGTATAATGGTTGAAATTCATACTGTATATTATTTTCTCTGCAAACCTATTAGTTCAGTGGAAAACAAAGAGGAGACTTATGAATTCTGATTCTGGGGGAAAGGTAAACAAAACCTAATCAGTTTGTCCAATGAATTTTCAAAATTGTTGATACACTGATAATCAAAGCTATGTATTACTTATATTCTATTCTTCCATGGCTCTCCTATAGTAGCTGGATGATATTAATTTAGTGTGGGCTGATTTAAAATGGCAAACCAAGTCTTTCATTTTCATTTCAGGGTGTTGGTTTGGAACATAAAAGGTAAAGGAAAATTGTGTCCTTCTATCAATTTTGTAGAAAAAATATCAAAAGATTGGGGTTCAGGGAAATGAATACAATGGAGAAGCTATAGAAAATTATGAATGAAGCATAGGAGAAAATAAATTGTAATTAAGCTTCTGAAATTCTCAATAAAAAATAAAATATGTGAGTGGAGGAGCATCACCTCTGTTTTTGCCGTTATAGCCTGTCATTCCTCCTGGTCTGTTATCACATGCTCCATTTAGTAGCAGTGATTCCTGCACTGTTTAGGGCCAGTGGTACTGAGCACAGAAGAAAGTGAAGGAGAGCAGTGGGAGTAATAGTATTTTCCCACTGAACCAAGGGTGGGGCAACTAATGGAGAGTATGGCATATCTTTATATCAAAGGTAAAATAAGCTTGGCAGGAGAGGAAATAAGAGAGTTTGGATATATTTCTTGGACTGCACAAGAAGAGTTCCCTTTTCTGATTACTGAACAATCCTAGAGGAAAATCCAGAGTTTATGAGTGTCTTTCTCATGAAGCAAATTTATTTTATCTATCTATCACCTATTTATTTTTTCTACAAGTTATTTATTTTCCTGATGGCAAGGAAACCATGTGTTTTCTCACAGAGATGCCTTGAATTGTGGAAAACATTACAGGTAACTTAGTGGACACATTAACAGAGAAGAAAATACTGTTGATACTCCCACTGTTCTGGGTCTTAGCATGACAGTGCTAATCTCTTAAAGCTTGATTGTATCTACAATTTTTTTTTTTGCATCTACAATTTTTAATTAAAAGGTCAAAGATCTCTTACCCATATATTCCTGGGGTGAGTCACTGATCCAGAAGCAAGGCTAAACAAATATATATGAATAAGGTGGCAACTAGGTTTTAGAGAGAAAGTGACAAAAAGGGCATAAAACTTGAGAAAAACAAAAAATTGTGTGAAAATAGAACAAAACATTCTTAAATAAGAAAAGAATTAGGGATGCCTGGGTGGCTCAGTTGGTGAAGCATCTGCCTTGAGCTCAGGTCATGATCTCTGGGTCCTAGGATGGAGCCCTGCATTGGGCTCCCTGCTGAGCAGGAAGTCTGCTTCTGTCCCTCCCCTCCTCTTGTTTTTTCTCTCTCTCTCTCAAATAAATAAAATCTTAATAAAAAGAATTTCATACCATGAAAGTGTTACTGTCATCATTATCCTTAAATTTTCATGCTTCGTTTTACTAACACACATATAAAGACAACAAAAACAATAAAATAAATACAACTTTTAGTCATTCAAATATGAGATTCAAATCTTAGCTTCTCCATTTAATAGCAACACTAAAAAAATTCCATCGATTTTCAGATCATTAGTTTATTCTTCTCTAAACCTGGGAAAATTATGTAATAATATTCATCATAAGTAAAGAACCAAGCATGGTGTTTGGTATCCTAGGGTTCCATATATTTTGGTTTTCTTCTTTGAAATTGTTGAAAATTACTCCCTGTATAAATATTCACTGAAAATAGATTCAAATAAATGTATGGAAAAAAACCACTATACACACAATGTTAACAAAAAACAAGCAATACAACACTAAACGTTAAATTTACGATTCTGATAATAGTAGGTGAGAAGTTTAATTCATGAGTTATTAAAATAACATAGGGGATATAAAATTAAATAGTGATATTGTAGTAAATCTAGTAGTAAGTAGTTGTATAACTACTTGTATAAGGAGATCAAAGAAAATGGAAAATAATGGCAACTGTACCAGTCAGGAAATATTTCATGGGAATCGCAGGCCTTAAACTTGAAGAAAAGAGGAGTGGGACAAAGATAACTGAAAGAAGAGATCAGCTTCATGAGTGAGAGATCAAAGTACATCTCCAAAGAAAAAAACAAATTCACAAGATACATTGGCTGTGTAGCACCACAGTCAGGAATGGTTTCATTAGTTCTTTATTTACCAGTGGTATGATCAATAATAATAATTAGACCAAATAATCAAAATGGAAAGACATTACACCTCTATTTTCTTAACATTATGTATTTTTAAAATTTTTACCAACTCTCATTTATAATGACTTGTTCCACATATTTTCTTAAATATTTATTTTCTTGCCTGAACTCTATATAATCCTTCAGTTTAGGGGTTCCTAAACAGAACAGCATTATCAAGGTGCAGCTTTAGAATGACTCACCCATAGGAGCTTCAGAATTTCCATTTTTTGGTATTTTGTAAATTTCCCACTGTATTTTGAATATTTAAAAAATTTGTAAATTAGACGATAGTGTCATAAACCCTCATCACTCAGCTTTCACAATTGCTAGTATTTTGAAAACTTTCCTTCAGTTACTAGAATTATTTATTTGTTTTTTGCTGTTTTAGTCTCAAGACAAACCCCAGATATGGTTGAATTTTGCTGATACATATTATAGCATTCACCTCCAACAAGTAAAACTCTAAAAACAGTCTCACAAGTTATTGATTCAATATGATTAACAATATTTATTCAATGCTATCTAAGGTTTTGATTCTGTTAAAATTTCTGTATTTATTTTATTTGCAAAATTTTTTTTTCTTCTTGATATTTAAATTAAAATCTGAACAAGTTTACGTTTGCTTAATATGTCCTTTATTCAGCTTTTTTTCAGCTTGTTGAGATATAACCAACAAAATTGTAAGATACTTTAATTGTACCAGGTGGTGATTTAATATACATTTATGTTGTGACAGGATTCCCCGCCTTGAGTTAATTAACACATCATCATCTCACACATTTACTTATTTTTTCTTTTTTAGCGAGAACATATATGTTATACTCTCTTAGCAAATTTTAATTATAAAATACAGTGTTATCAACCATAGTGACTGTGTTATACATAGATCCTCAAAATTTATTCATCTTATAACTGAAAGCATGTTCCCTTTTACCAACCACCTCCTATTCCCCACCCTCCAATACCTGGCAACCACTTTTCTATTCTATTTCTAGAAGTTCAACTTTTTTTTTTTTTAATGGATTCCACATATAAGTGACAGCATGCAGTATTTGTCTTTCTCTCCCTGGCTTATTTCACTTAACATAACATCCTCCACTTTCATTTATATTGTTGCAAGATACAAAATTTCCTCATTTTAAAGACTGAACAATATTCCATTATATACATAGATAATATATTTATATCACATTTATATATTTTTATTGTATATAATATATAATTAATATTAATATATATTCAGTGTGTGTATATGCATTCCATTTTACATAGAAAATATGTATATGCCATATTTTATAAATCCATATTTCATATATATAGCAATATATTAATAATATTGCTATAATATATATGAATGCTATATATATGAAATATGGATATATATAGTCAATCACTTTTTAATTTTTTTATTTATTAATGGCCATTAGGTTGTTTTCATAACTTGGCTATTATGAAAAATGTTGCAGTGAATATGGGAGTTCAGATATATGATGAACCTCCATACTGTTGTTTTTTTTTTTTAATAGTGACTGCACCAGTTTACATTCCTACCAACAGTACACAAGAGTTTCCTTTTCTCCACATCATCCCAGCCTTTATCTCTTGTCTTTTCAATAGTAAACAGCTTTGAGGTGATATTGTAATGATTTTCCCAACAATTAGTGAATTTGAACATCTTTTCAAGTACCTGTTGGCCATTTATAGCTCTTCTTTGGAGCCACCCAATGTCATTTGATATATTTTTTATCTCCTTTATTCTAAAACAGATTTCCCTTTCCTAAGCTTTAATGTTATTGATTGGTTGAAGAACTTGGACAATTATTCCTATAGCATTTGCCTAATTTCAACTTTATATTGAAATTATACCTCTATTTTTTATATTTCTAATGAACTGGTTGTTTAATAAAGAGACCTTATTAATATTACATATCTTTTTTATAAAAGTAAAGTAAAAACACTTCATGTTAAAAGTTCTGGAAAAAAAAAAGTTCTGGGTATGTTTTGCTACAGCAAATCAGGTGTCCACAGTGTCTGATTTTTTGACATTTACTTTGTTAAGCTTGATCAGTAACTTCTGATGTTGTCATACTGATTCATTCATTGTTCTCTATCATAATGTATCCAACTTGTTTTGCTAACTACTGATGTGTTTTTTTCTAGGTTAATTATTTCATTATAGGTTGCAAATGATGATTTTCTAATTCTATCAATGCTTCTGCAATTACTTTTAGTCCTTCTTTTAAGAATATCAGCTACAGTTACCCTGAAATTGAGTTTTAAAGGAAATGCCATATCAATACCTGGTTATATTTATGCATTTATTTTTTTTAATAACTAATTGTATGTGTTATGTGTTTCATTGATTTACAGTCAATATTCTGTTTGTTTCTTCAATTCTCTAAGACTTGGCCTGTGCCTATCACTTCAAATTGGAGCCTGTGATCTTTTAGGGAGATTGATACTTACCATACTATCTGAAAAAACAAAAGCCCAGGCACATCCTGTATATTTCCTGCCCCAGATCTAGATTTACTCATTTCTCCAAAGAGCTCTTGTTCTTTTAATCCACATTTAGAGATCACAATCTGAAGATTTCATGTGTTCATTGTTACTGGTTTGTCATAAATATTTAAAAAGACAAAGCAGAAAATAATTACAATTAGAAAAACAAAAAAATCATGTGTTTTATATTTTTTCTAATTCCAATTTAAACTTCTTAATTTCTTCTATTTTTATTTTTTTTAAGATTTTATTTATTTATTTGACAGACAGAGATCACAAGCAGGCAGAGAAGAAGGCAGAGACAAAAAGGAGGAAGCAGTCTCCTCACTGAGCAGAGAACTCGATGCGGGGCTCGATCCTAGGATCCTGGGATCATGACCTGAGTGGAAGGCAGAGGCTTTAACCCACTGAGCCACCCAGGTGCCCCTCTTCTATTTTTATTTATATTTGTTTTGCTTACACACAAAATCTTTGCACCTAATGACTTCTACATCATTCCTTATTTGCTTTAACCTGTTTTTAAATATTTAATATTTCAAAATACTATTGTTCTTACTAAAATGAAGACTATGATGCTGTTTAAGATATTTTGATCATTGTTTTTGTGTAAATCTCAGTAAGGATAGAGAGTCATTTGAAATAATTTTTATCTGTGTTGTTGTAGCACCAATTTGATTTAAAAGTTCTATTCATTGGTTTCAAATTACTTTTAACTTTTAGTTACTATGGCAAAGGATTGTTTTAGAAATCAACAACCTGGTGAGGACATTTTTTTTTTCATATAGGATTAAAAAATTCATCCCAGTTATGAATTTTTGTTTGTGGTTTTCAATTCTTTCTCCAACATCAGTTTGTATAGACTTAACAGAAATGCCTAGTTCATAGCCATCGTGTTCCGTACAACATCACTTCTAACCAAAGAACATTTAAAAGAAAGAAGGCAACAATGAAATTGAGTTCATAGTATTTACTGCTCCTACCACATACTCCCACATTCAGAAACACCTGTGTTGACAGAGTAGTGGAATGGTCTGCTGAGAGCTCAGTGATGGTACCAGTCAGGAGACGCATCTTGTGTGGCTGGGGTATGGCCTTAAACCACTGTCTAGCATTTGATGTCATTTCCTGCTGCCTGAATGCAGGGCTCTTCTTAATCTTCTCTTCACTTATATTCTGAGATACTTCAGCATACTATGTCACTGGTTTTATTGATTTTTTTTTCTCTATTGTCATCTTAATTGGTCTGTCTGTTTCTGTGGGGATATTTGAAGAAATTTAGAAACACAAATGAATGACCATTTTCCCCGATCTGCTCACTTACTTTTTAAACTATGGTAGTACATTACTCATTCAAATCTAGCTTTCTTTCTTTCTTTTTTTTTTTTAAAGATTTTATTTATTTGCCAGAGAGAGAGAGAGAGAGAGAGCCTGCAAGCGAGTACACACAAGCAGGCAGAGAGGCAGCAGAGGCAGTGAGAGAAGCAGGTTCCCTGCCAAGCAAGGAGCCCGATGCGGGACTTGATCCCATGACCCCCGGATCATGACCTGAGCCCAAGGCAGCGGCTTAACCCACTGAGCCACCCAGGCATCCCGCAAATCTAGCTTTTATTCCAACATGTCATCAGATCTTTTCTCTTGAATTTCTTTAGGAAAATACTCCTGAAGAATTTTCAGTTTGGAGTCAGCAAGATAGGTTTTGATTTCTGGCTAGGTGATTTATTTGATGTGAGAATTTGAAAAATTTTCAGAAACTTCAGCTATATTTTCTGAAAAAAAAAAGTGATAATTATACTTACCTCAAAGAGTAAGAGATAGATTAATTAATGTATTAATTAATTAATTAATTAACAATGTTGAGACATGGATATTTTTTCTTTTTTCTCATTTAATTTTCTGTTCTCTCACATTTTAATTGTTAATGACATCAATTAAGAAACAATTTCTATTTTTCTTTGTAAACACTGCACCTTGGGAATAAATTCCTTAAAAGAAAAACTGTCTAACCTCCAAATATATTGAAGGAAGCACATTTGGTTTATTTCTTTTTGATTAATGTTTACCAAATGTATGTTGTCTAATAGCAATTCCATCAAGAAACTTCTGACAGCAAGCCATCAAAAAACCTAACCACATTGGCTAAAGAGATTGGTTTCATTAAAAATATTGATCACACGTGTCTTCCAAAGTGCTTATGCTGATTTGTCATATCAGACAAATACAGTTAAAAAATAGTCACTAACAAAATAGTAGAGTGTGTTTGTGTATGTGATATATATTCGCAGCAGATATGTGTAGTACTTGACTTTAAAATAAAAATTCTTAGAAACTGAGGACCACATTGTATGTATTTTCTGTCTCACTCCTAATATATTGTGTGAGATCAATAAATATTAAACCAACACATTGTGCTTCCACAAAACTAGACATGAATTCATAAAGTGACAATAGAAGCACCAGGCAAAATATCTCATTTGGAACTAACCATATAAAGAGGCAATAGGGAACAGATTAAAGGGCACAGCTGTCTCATTCCACAAGTTTAGTTGGAAAAAAGCCCAGAGAATATGGGAATATGTGACTGTATATCTTTCCCGTAGACTCGTCCCTTCAGGGCTCCACAGGGTTTTACAACAGTACCTTTCCTCTTCACGGCAGATCTGTGATGCTCACACATTGACAGAAGTTAGTTCTTCTACTTATTGAACTAAAATTTTAGTGTGACTCTTGTTCCCTTAATGGCTAATGAATGGTCAGAAAAACATACACCACATTCAATTCAGTTCCACACAATCTTCAGTTGATTATTTTCAAGATGACAGAGGAGAAGTTAAAGTAAGTGAAATACATAGTCTACATTTTCTTTAAACAGTATTTTACAGATTCACCTAGTAAGGCTATATCTTTAGTCTTGACTTACAGTCAGCTGTACCTTATATGGTATCATTTATTACATGTCAGCAAGCAAAATGGACATTTAAAAATTACTATTGTATATACATTGTGTTTTCATAATGCTACATTTTTACTTTCAGCACTGTAGAAAATATAAAAATATTACAAACATGTATTTAGTCTTTTCAATCACTCTGTGAAGCAGGAAGAACCAGTATTATTTTTTTCTCAATATAGAGGTGAAAATCTGACCTTAAGAAAAATTATGCAATTCGTATAAGCTCATTAACAGGAGGCCAGGCCAAAACTTGGGCCTCTGGGCTCTACTCTGGCATACTTTTCAAAACAATGTATTGGTTTAATTCATTAGGACTGAGTTATGTATTGAGTGCCTACTATGTGTCAAGAAAGGCTATTCTGCTAAAAATGATTGAAAAGGTCGCTTTCGTCCTGAGCTCTGTAACCTAATGAAACAATTATACAAATAAATGAAATAATCACACAATGTATTAAGTGCAATACAACCAATACAGAGTGTGAGTTATAGGACACCAGAGATGGACTGTGGCCATAGAGTTGCCATATTTAGAAAAAAAACAAAAACAAAAACAAAAGATACCAGTTAAATCTAAATTTCAAATAACCAACATTTTCTATTTGTATGTTTATGTTCTATACAATATTCATAGCACCAAAAAATATTGTTTAACTGAAGTTCAGATTGAACTGAGCATCCAGTGTTTTACCTGGCAAGCTTATTTCAGAAATGACATTTGGCATAAGACCTGAATAAAACTAAAGAGCTAAGGGGCATCTGGGTGGCTCTGTCATTAAGAGTCTGCCTTTGGCTCAGGTCATGATCTCAGAGTCCTGGGATTCAGCCCTGCATCAGGTTCCCTGCTCTGCCACTCCCTAGGCTTGTATTCCCTCTCTCACTGTCTCTCTCTGTCAAATAAATAAAAAAATCTTAAAAAAAAAACAACTGAAGAGCTAACTATACAAAGATTCAGACAAAGATCAGTCCAATAGAAAATCAGCTAAGTTCTGAATCCAGAAAGTTCTTGAAAAACTCAGCGAAGCCAGTGTGTCTTGATTTTGGTGAGTGAGGATGCTAACAGTTCAAGATAAGGTTGGAAAAGTAGCAGAAGCCAGATAATATAGAGTCCTTTAGGTAAAGGATGTGGACTATATTCTTAGTATATCACACACCTCTTAAGAGGTTGCAAATTAGGAAGGTAATAACCAACTTATGTTTAAAAAAAAACAAACAAACTCTGACTTCTGTATAAAAAAAGGTTGAAGATGGGGGCAAAAATTAAAGCAGGTAACATGATTAGGAGATTATTTTCAAGGCTTAGGGGAGAAAATCTTGACTTAAATTCAAGGGTGGCAGTATGCATACAGAAGTGGATGGATTCGAATTTGACATTTTGGTGGAACCCAGAAGACTTACTAATAAATTCAATGTGAAGAATGAGATATGGTATAAATTAAGAACTCCTAGGTTTTGGACCCAAGTGACTGTTGTATAGTGAAGGAATTCCCTAAAATTAAGGAGAATGTATAATGAAAAACTCAGGGTTAGTATTGGTAATCAAATGATTTATTTTCCACATAAGTTTCAGAGGTCTGCTAGATTTTAAAATGGAGATGTCAAATCAATGATTGATTCTCACCCAAGAAAATAGGATGAGTCTTCAATGACAGTGATGTTTAGAGCAAGACCAGAGAAAATACGACAAACAAAAAGAATTTATGTGGAGAAAATCACAAGCTTCATGACTTTTAAAGGAGTAAAAACCAAAAAACAGAAAATGAGAAGGAGGTCCTAAAAAGTTAGGTCACAGACGGTAAGATAGAAGAACGTTTTCTAAAGAGCAGAATCACCTATTTTTGAATATACTGCTGAGACTTACAGTAGATTCAAGATAGAAATATATCCATCTGACGTGGCTAAATGGAGTTCACATTGAGAAAAAGAGCCCTTCAAAGGTAGTCAGTGAAAAGCTCAAACCCAATCTTCAACCAGTTTGTGACTGAAATCTGGGTTTGTTTAAACAATGTTTACATTGCTATCTGTTGGGGATTCAGACACCAGAAACTCTCTAATATATTAAGATGAGTTGGAGATACTCTTCCTATAAAATAACCCTCTCTATATATTTTTCATCCTTTACCAAGTATTTATTTTACACCTATTGCATATAATAACTCATCTAATTTTGTGGATACAAAGAAATTGAGGATGTATTTCTTAACCTCAGAATAGAAGGTAAGTAGAAAAAATTGAAAAGTCTGTAACAAACTGTGCAATAATAATATTTCATAAGTGCTAAAATAGAAATGTTAATAAAATTGTACAAAATTCTGTTTGGGACATTTGGTGAATGTAACTTTGAACCAAAACACTAAATAATATGCCAACCCTTGAATTCCAATTAAAGGAGTGCTTTCCAAATGGTTGCTCCTTTTTGCTGGTCCCTAGAAGCATTGCACTTCCTACTCTGTCTTTTGGCATTCACAAGGAAAGATTAGAGCTACTTTATTAAAGTGGTTGATGTTAACTTCATCCTAAAGGTTACTTATCTTAGTGCAGTGTACAGAATATTACAGGAGGATGTTTAAAATACATCAAATCTATCAATTATAATGTTGACTGTAATATACTGCAACTGTTTTTGATCTGAATGATCCAAGCACATTATCTATACTTTGTTAATTTAATCTTGCCAAATTCACTGAAAAACAATCAAAATAAGTTGTGTTTTTACCCTTTGAGTGAATCCATGGCATTGCGCTTTATACATCAATCTATATTTGCGCCTTCCCTGAAGACAAGGATAGCACATCTTTGTGATCCTGATGCATATTTATGCTTCATTGTTTCATATCCAATTAAAATGTATTATAGATTTCACAGGGAAGTAATTTGTTTTGTGCTTATATCTGTGAAAAAAGTGTGTTTAATTTTTCCATAATGCTTAATTGGAAGAAGTTCCTTTGAGAAAATAGCCTTAAAAAAAAGGAGTTTGGGTGGATGGAACTACCACTACTGAGATTTTGAAAGGAATGAAATGCTATGTCAAATCATGTCAAGGAACAAAATTCCAAATTCAGAAATGCTATATATGCAATTCTCTCAAAAATTGATTTAATGTCTCCAGAACTTTGAAAATATCATCCCTATCCATGAGTCTTCAAAAAGAGTTATCATTTGAGCTTTTCTTACTTTATGATGAATAGCACAACTAATTACTATATTGGAGAATTAGTGGTATTGCTGACAAAAAGGAAGAGATCAATTATACTAATATGAATAGTTTTTACATTTTTCCATAAATAATTTGGACAGAACCATGAAAATATATGATATATGATCATTATCAATCCAAATGCCATAGAAACTATACTGTGCTTATTCATATAAATAAGGAAGTGGTGATATATTTCTTCCAGAGCATCTTCTGTTGATTAGTTGTGTCACTGAAGTAAATTCCAGGTGACAATTCTAATATTTAAATAAGGGAAAAAGGTTAGTTCTGGTTAAAAAATTAACTGCCACTACTTCTACTACTGTTACTAATTAACCTAATATTTATTGAACACTTAAACATTCTTAATCACTTAGTGTGCATTATATCATTAATGTTCACAATACTCATTATGTTAGGTAAATTATTTTCCTCATTTTTTATATTAGATAATTTACCCAGGGAATTTAATATAACTATTCAGTGTTCTGAATGAGTGGTGGAATCAGAATTCAAATGATGATGTGTCTTTAGACATTTTTAGTGTGGTACCAAGTAGTGTACCAGGACATCATTTTCTTTCTGTACATTTTTTTTCCTAGAGTTATTTAGTTCAATTTTCATTTCTTGCATATTTTATAACACTATTTATAATTCTTCCAAACCTTCTATCAGAATACAATTTCCCACATGGTGAAGCACATCAGGTGATGTATCAGTTCCAATTAATTTTCTTTCCTGGAGTTGGTCCTCTTGGCGCTCTCTGTTCTTTTGCCCTTATTTGTACTCTAGTTCTGTAGGCCAGCAGCCCAGCTGGCTCTTCCTCTTACTGGTCTTCTTCTTTGGATCAGTTTTCTCCTTCATTTTGCTAGAAAGTGGCTTCCAGGAAAGTATTGATATTGATTTGCATAAATGGTACATTTTTGAGATACTGTAAGCTTGACAATATTTCTATTTTACCATCATTTTTAATTGAAGATTTTAATGAATAAAGAATCCTAGTTGAAAATTATTTTTCTTTAGAATTTTGAAGGCATTATGCCTTTGACATTTCACTTCTGATCATTTTATTGGGTAATCAAATGCCATAAATTGTTTACATGTATTTATCTCTTTCCCCCACTGCTTATTAGCCTCTTCAGTTTACCATTATTTTTCAGAAGTTTGAAAATATGTGTTGGAAGACAATTCTCTGTGAATATTTTTACATTGATCATGATTTACTGAACAAGGATTACTAACAACCAAGGTTAAAGGTATGCTTGAATGGCAAACATGCATAGGACATAGTAAATGTCTACTTCTCTGGGGGAATTTAAAGCCTTCTTTTTCCTGAAGCCATTTCTTTAGATTCCAAAGAGATGAACTAAAGGTAGATATTCTCCTTTTTCTAGAGAGGATTTGTTTATATTCCAAAACAAAGGCCTTTATCACTGTCCTCTATCTCAATCTCCTAAGAGGTAGGAGGGCCAGATGTTTCATCCTCCCCATATAAGCTACAAGATTTTGGAGTTTGTTTTTTTTTTTTTTCATTGTGATGCAACACTACTGCACATTCAGGTTAGAGCTGGCTCTGTCCCTTGAATCATTCTTCAGGGAATTGGGGTGTAGGGAACTGGTATTTTGATGCTACTCTGCCTGCTGCTATGAGTACTAAAAGGTTCAATCTCTCACCCGGGGATCTGCAGGCAGACAAGCGTTTAAGTGGATAAAATCTCAGGCCTTCCTGATTTCAGGTGCAACAATATTCTCAGTGTGAGTCACTTGTTCATTATTTGTTCTGGATACCCTCAATCTATAAATCTATGTCATTTAGTCTAAGATACTTCCCTGTATTGGCTTTTGATGATTCTCTTTCCTCCATTTCCTCTTTCTGTGATTCCTATTAGTTGTACGTTAGCAGACTCTACTTTTCTTATTTTTCTTTCCAACTTTGCATGTTTCTTTTTCTTCTGGTTTTTGTTTGTTTGTTTTTGTTTTGTGTTGTTTTGTTTTTGCTGTTGGGGTTGCTATAATTTCTACAGTATGACTTGTGTTTAATGTTCTCAGCTATATAAAAAACAAGATTTTTATGTTTTGACTCAAATTTTAATTTTAAAAAGGTTTCTTTAATGTCCCCTTTTTAAATAGCTAATTATTGTTTCATGAATAAAAATATCTCACCATTTGGAGTATATCATATTCTCAGAGATTATCTCTACCTTTTTTTTACGATCTTATTTATTTGAAAGACAGAGATCACAAGTAGGCAGAGAGGCAAGGGGGGTGAGGGGAGAAGCAGGCTCCCTGCTGAGCAGAGAGCCCGATGTGGGGCTCAATCCCAGGACCCTAGGATTATGACCTGAGCCAAAGGCAGAGGCTTTAACCCACTGAGCCACCCACATGCCCCTATCTCTACCTTTTTATTCAAGAACTTTTTTCCTGTTTGATATTGTTTCTCACTGACATTCCTCAAATCTCCAAATATTTTTGAATGTCCACTCATATGAGATTCTGAGACACTAAATAGCTAGTCATAAACTTTATGAAAAAATAGGGGTGTGTCAGGGACTTGGCAATTGTTAGGATTTCTGGGCAAGTGATTCCCAAATGTGAGCATGTGTTAGTCTTTCCTCTGGGACCATATAGTTGCTAACTAATGTGAAGTAATGGAAGAGAATAAATGTCGACAGGTGACTATCATCATCCTAAAACTGAGCAGCCCCAGGAAAGGCAGAAATTTTAATCATTTGATGTAAAGATTTTCATTTAACCCCAGTCTTTTGGAACTTGCTTTTCCCCTGCTCCTTCTGTAACAGAGATCCCTGAGTCTGGACTCTTCCAGCTACATCTCTTATAGAATAAGCCAGGAATTGAGAGTAAATAGTTAATTTGCTCCACACTTAAAAGACAGCATGGGGATGACATGGGGAAGATAGCATGGTCTGTTCCTTTCATAGACTTTCTAACAAATCCTTTGTTTCAGTCATACCTCTACTTCTCCTTCCTATTTATTAGACACATCCAAAGCCTGGGGATTTGGGGACTTCAGTAGAGAAAGTCAAGTTGCTTCTTATTAGAACTCACTTGTTCTGGTCTGGTGTTCAGGCTTTTTTCTCTGCTATTTCTTCATATTGTTATCACCCTTCAAAATATTAGTCAATTATCTTTATCCTATTACACTCCTTTGAAGTAGGGTAAAGATTTTTTTCTCTCAACCTGAGTTTCAAGAGGGAAGAGATCTAAAATATGTGTTCAACTCCCTATTTTAATTTGGAAATTCAAATTCGCTTTTTGTTTAAATAAAACAAGTATATATTTTGTCCACTATTACCCTAGGTTCTATATTAACCTTTCTTTCTTATCCTTAGTTTTTATTCTAGCCCTTATCTATTATATCTTAAATGACAGCTATGGATTTGATTATAAATATCATTAAATGAAGTCTTATTACCCAGTAATCTGAATAATCTATTCATTCATTGAGTCAACAACTATGCTTCAAGTGCTCGAACTATGCGAATTAACCAAAAGTCAAGGATTTCTACTCTCAGTGAGAGTACATTTAATGAGGAAGCCAGATATTAAATGATAGGCCTCATTATTAATCACAATAACTATTTTATATAAGCCTTCATAGGCTTTAACTATAATTTATATAGTATGTAACTTGGTGATACATTCTATCATAAAATAAAATATAGAAGAGGAAAGAAGGTTTGGAAATGCTAGACATGGTAGGAGAAGGACAAGTTGAAGTATTAACAGACCATCTGCCTCAGCTGTACTTAAAAGTTAGTATCTGAGCAAAGACCTGAGGGAGGTGATGGAAAAGATCAAATGGATATTTGGTAAAGGAGGGAATCTATAAACAAAGACACCAAAGCAATAAAGTGTCTTCCAGCTGTTATGTTCAAGAAATAGCTAGGAATCTTGTTGGAGCAGGATGCAACAAATACTGCTCTGAATTTCAATATGTACTCAGGCATTATGTACATTATCAATGGATTTTGAATTTTATAAACTGAGAACTTCAGTAGTTCATTGCATTAGGGAATTGACTTCTCATTCTTTTTGTTATTCTGCTGAATGTAACTGAATATTTATTTCTATAAACATAAAAGCTGTGTTTGTGTTAATTTTCCTGGATATTTCCCCCCAAAATATAGCATTATTTCCTTTCAAGCCTGCCTATCATAAATGTACCTTTCTTTTTGTAGTTGTAATTCTGTATTTTGTGCTATTTTTCACTATGACTACTTTAAAATAATTTTTTTTAAGATTTTTATTTTTATTTATTTGACAGACGGAGATCACAGGTAGGCAGAGAGGCAGGCAGAGAGAGGGGAGGAAGCAGTCTCTCTGATGAGCAGAGAGCCCAATGTGGGGCTTGATCCCAGAACCCTGGGATCATGACCTGAGCCGAAGGCAGAGGCTTTAACCCACTGAGCCACCCAGGCACCCCTAAAATAAATTTAAAAAAATCATTTTTTAGTAATCTCTAGACCCAGTCTGGGGCTTGAACTCATGACCCTGAAATCAAGAGCTGCATGCTTTTCTGACTGAGCCAGCGAGATGCCCCTATCTCTCAATTTTTTACATTGTTTCTGAAATACCTGCCACAAATTAAAAATACATTAAATGAATAAGATATTTCCATACACTTTAAGGGAATGAATTACTATCCAACCCAAAATATCTGAATAATTTTTACCAGTAACTTATCAATAAAGTCAGTTGAACCAAGAAAATGACCTTTATGTAAACAATAAATAACTTGAAAGTAAACATGTCTATTGCAAAAATGTTACATAATAATATTTATGGCATTGAAGGAATAACTTAATATTGATTTGGTGAAGGAGAGCTGTGAGATAGCCATTCCTTGGAAGGTGATAGAGAACCAGATGAACAATTTTCAGGCAGGCAACATTTATACCTTGAAGATTATGGTTATCTTATACTCAAACTGATCTTAAAAATAAATGTATAATGCCAAACAAACATCTTTAAGTGAAGGTAAAGTGGGGTGGGGAAGAAGAGATTAAATACAAGAGTATTCCAAAATATATGGAAACAGAATCTGAGCAGACTGCAATGAAGCTACCTCTTTATCCCACATACTAGGATTAGGCATATGAGAAAACTATTTTGGGTCCATGTAAATATGGTTCACAGTTCAGTTTATTCTTTATGATATTGTCTGACCAGAATAGCTGAGTCAAATAAAGTATCAAATATATATATTCACCGGAAACAGGTGAAAATCACCATTTCTCATAATTATTTAGTAAATTTAAGGGCAGAAAAAGAACTCACTTTGAAAGGTGATGTAAGTTTTTCAGATCTGTATTGGCAAGAATTCATAAACAAACCACTGTTAAGTGAGTAAGATGTTTTAAACCCTAAACAGTCTGCAGATACTTCTGAATGAGATCCTTGCACTTATAACTCATCATCCACTAAATGAATGAATGAATACATACATACATACATACATATGTATACACATACTCATGAGTTTAAATGAAACTATCCAAAACAAATTAGCAAATCAATGGTTCAGGCACTTTTCTCCTAAACTGTTTTCATTTTCACAAATTATTATCATGTATATTGACCTAATTTATCTTCATTAACTTCCTAGTTAAATGTATCTTCAAATCTAGTTTGTTTGTATTAATTGATTGGAAAACAAATCCTTTTTATTTTTTAGCTTTTGATGATAGCAATGTTAGAAATTCTGAAGTCCGGTGCTTAAAACAAAGAATGCCAATTAAAGTCATAATGCATATTTCCCTCTGATATGCATGGGTCTATTTGGATAAGACATGACTAAAATGTACCAAGCATGTACTCTGATTTTAGACTCCCTCCTTCATGTGCATTAGATTGACCAAAGTAAGTACTCTGAAAGAATAAACTTGCTTATGTATGTATGCAGGTATGCATTGTCTGTTTGCATAGATATGCGTGTGTGAATGTGTATGTATGCCAATACCTTTTTCTATCTTTTCCTAGGGTAGGAGTCCCATGAATGCTCAAAGGGCATCAGTTACAATGGCCTCACTTACCGGATACTGTTAAAGGACTTTAGGCCCTTTGTTTCTATGGTACATTGGAGGTTGGATACTTTCTCTTGATGCTGATGATGTGACAATACCTTGTGTACAGAGGGCACTGAGGAGCTACTAGAGATATTCCAGCATCCCCTATGAGAATTTCCTGCCTTTCCTATTACCCACAAAAAGCCTTATTATTGCCTTCTTTCTAACCATATTCACACACCACTTGACATTTTAAGGAGTAATTTCATTATTACCGTTTAATATTTTATTGTTATCATATATTATGTGTTTGAATTAAAATTTCTTAAAATTCCATTTAATGGCAAGAGAAAATAGAGAACAGAATAAATATATATAATAAGGTGTGCTATTTGGTTACTATGATTATTTTATTATTTTACAGTATCATAAATGGTTTGCTTCTAGCTTAACTGTTTAGCCTAGTTTTCAATTAAGTTTATATTTCAGTAGTTGCCAATTACTATGGAACCGTCTGTTTGAAATATAATATAATGTAAGTTGAATTTACTATTTTTCTAGTAAAGGAAAGGCAATTTTAACATCTATAAGTGTCCTATAAGTAGAGTGAGGGAAAATCAAGAAATCCATGATTTATCTTTACATTAAAATTTCTATCTCCCAAACTCAGGAGTTAATAATAATATTAGAATTTATGAATATTAATAATTATATTAGCAAATGTGCAAGTTTTCTTGAAAACTTTCAATGTACTTGAGTCCTCATTAAGGAGACAGATAGCCTATGTTCAAATTCATGTTCTATCCTTGCTGACCTGACAGGTTTGAAAGAGTTTCTTAACATCTTCAAGATTCAGTTCTTTTCTCTCTAAAATGACTGTAGTGCCTACTGCATAGCTGTTTTTAGGGTTAAACGATATAATAATTGGAAAGTACTTAACATGGCATAGGCATGGAATAATTATTAATTGTTGTCGCTGTCATTGTTGTTACTTTTGATGTTGTTATCCATCTTTAGAAAGCTTCAACTGTTAGGGACACCTGGGTGGCTCAGTTGGTTAAGTTTCTGACTTGGTTTCAGCTCAGATCATGAGTTGGGCTCAGCTTTGAGCCCTGTCTTCAGTGGAGACACTGCCTGAAGATTCTTTTCCTCTGCTCCTCCCTCCATTCGTGGTATCTCTCTCTCTCTCTCTCTCTCCCAAGTAAATGAATCTTAAAAGAAAGTAAGAAAGAAGGAAAGCTACAGTTATTAGAAAAAAAGTTTCCCTTCCTTCAAGACAAAATCTTACATTTGTAAATTCTTCTTTCTCTTTCTACAAATTGTTTTTGCTTGGTGAAGATAGTCAAGATGAAGCTAGATATGTTTTAAATGATACCTTCTACTAGAGGTGAGATGTATTTTAAGGTTTTAAGATTATTTGGAATTTTAAAAATCTATGGATTAAGGGTTAGGTGGTTATATAATTTATTGTCACAATTAGAATTGATTGATTAATTTTTTAAAAGATTTTATTTAGTTATTTTAGAGACAGAGAAAAAGCGGGGTCAGGGGGAAAGGCAGAGGGAAAAGAAGAGAGTCTCAAGCAGATTCCCTTTTGAGCACAGAGCTTGATGCAAGGCTTGATCCCATGAACACTGAGATCATGACCTGAGCTGAAATCAAGAGCTGGTTGCTTAACAGACTGATCCACCCAGATGTCCCCCCACAGTTATGACTCTTTTAAAAGTAAGAATGGCTATTATTAGGTACACAGGAACCACAGCCAGAATATATTATTAAAATTCACTTATGCTAATATATACATTTAAAAGATGAAACGCTAGTGGGAAATTTTTTAATATTCATCCTGAAAGTATCTGTTGTGGTATTACCTACAAAAGGGTAGAAAATAAAAGAAGCATGTGTCCCTGTGCTTAAATCTTTCTCATTACAAAGGCAATATGATTTGGGAAATAATTTTAACTTTAGCTTCCTGAAATTTTCTATAGGCATTTCCAAGATTCTATGAGAGAGAAGAGTAAATCTTAGAATACTGGAAATAAGAGGAAGCTTAGAGAATGTTCACTGCAATCTCTCATATTGTAGATGAGGAAGGTGTGACAGAAACACAAACTCATCTAAAGTCATATTATTGCTGGAGCCCATCTTCTAATCACAGACCTTTTTTAGCTACATCATGTGTGTCACAAAGGCTAACAGAGCAAAAATGTAGACCAAATAAATGAAGAGGGAACTCTATATTTCACACTGAGTCATTTGATATTGAGAGTAGACACAGAGAAGTCACATGAGGTGAGGGTTAAATCAAAACTATACTTCTATTTTTCAGTTTTTTGGGGAATGGCAAGTCACAGAGTAGTTCAAAAACAAGAAATCAAGTAAATTAACAGGTGGCCAGCTTGAAGAGAAGCCTGAAATACTGTGGATTGCAAACAGTGATTTAGAGGAACAGTTTTGATTAATTTACTGAAAATACTTCATCCATATGTAAGTTTTTATTATATAAATATTTCTTTCTTATGTTATTTCCATCCTATATTTACACCATAAAGATGTTTTTTGATATGTTAACATTCATATTTTAAGCATCCGGTCATATTTTGGTTTATTAAAAGACAGGACAGAGATTACCCAGATGAAATAGAATTACTTTATAATGGATTACTTTACCAAGTAAAATGTTACAAAGACCATTTCTAGTTTCTCTGAAATCTTCTAAAATTGTGCTACTCTACATTATCAAATTTGGAGAGATGATGCTGGTAAGATTTCATGATAGGCAAAGCATATGAACATTTTACCTTATGTATACATGAGATACCACCTTTTGACACAAGAAAATCTGAAATACAATTTCAACTTGGAGTTTTTGTTATTAGTTATATTTAACCAATGCCAACTGTGTAATATTCACAGGACATCAAATTACATGTAAAAGTAGAAGATAATATTGCATGCATTTAAATGTGGAATAATAATTAATCATCTATAGATGAATTTGCACAAGCAAGCCTATTTGTCTATTTTTCTTGCTAAAAATATGCATAAATCTTGATTTTTATACTCCTAAATAATTGATAAATATCTATATACCCCTTGTGAAAAACAATGTAAAAAGAACCATTCCACATTCTGAAAAGTGCCGCGAAGTCTTTTGTTTCTTCATTCCCTTTTGTTATTTATGTTGGAAAAGTTTTTTCTGAATATATAGGACTTATGACAATTTAAAAAGTAGAGTGCAGTAAGGTATATTAAAATATTCTATTCAGAGTATCTGAATATGTTATTTAAATTTAGTTTAAAAAGAGCAAAGCAAACAAGAAACTGAACAAAGTAAGAGTAGGAAAATTAGGTATCCAACATGGATTTGTTCCCTCTTCTCCGATAGCCAAATTAGAGATGTGTAATGATGCTTTGTTAAATGATTCATTGGGAGTTACTTGTTCTCACCACTCATTGAGCTACACAATTGTCCTGCTTTTTTTGGGAATTGTCTCTCTAAAGGTAGCTGGGTAAGCACAATGAAACTATGTGTAGGCTAAAAAACAGTAATTTGTTTAATGAGGTCCAGGAAAACATATTTCTGCAAATAAGCACTCAAGCAACTTGGAATATTGCAAGTGTCCACAATTTTCAGGAGATTAAGTCAAATATCCTTGACCCAAATAATCTTAATTCTTATAGCTTGTAACATTGCTTAACATTATAATGTTATAAAAGAGTGACCTGAACAACGTACACTCAAAATTCCATATATTCATGTAAGCTTTTTTCCCTTTGAGTAATTGTTTTGGGGGTTGTTAGTGTGCTAAATTTCTCAAGCTATTTTTGAAACTTTTTTTTTTTTTTTTTTTTTTTACCATAACTGCCAGAATGTTCTTTTGGTTACAACCAGCTCTGTATATTTAAAAGATAACTTTCACTTTCTGAAATAACTAAAAATTCTTACCAAAGTCTACAAGCCTCTTCCATCAGAAACAGTGTCTCTGAAATTATGAGATTAATTTATTTGTGTGGGTCAGAAGTTCTGTCTACTGTTAATTGTCAGTGATTTTACAGTGACATTACAATTCTAATAAATGTGGCCCCAGACATAAAAGGTAAATTATTATGTAGTGGTGTAGATTTTTTAATTTTTAAGAAAATTCCATGTAAATTATTTAAAAAATAATCTCATTAAATATGTACAGGTAAATCACATATAGTCATTAATGATAGGAATACTTGAGGATAGCAGAACAATAAACCGGCAAATTATCCCAGAAATTCTATCAGATTCTAACTTTGAACCAGAATGTACAAATTTTCCTATTAAGGGAGGAAGAAATAAAGATTTATAAGTTATCACAGTTTTATTAATAAAATTGAAAAATGAAGATGACCTAAATGTCCTGAAATAGGGGATGGATAATTATGTACTCATTTAAATGCTTATGAAACATATACATGCTGTAAGAAATTGTTATAATAATTGCAAAAATCAGGACATGAACTGAATTTACAATATAAATGCACTAATTATTTATACTAGAATAAGTAGATGCAATAACAGCTACTTCTGTGGTGGCAGAGAGGAGATTGTAGGTGACTTCAATTTTTTTAATTTATACACTTGTCATGATGTATTATTAACAATGAATATGTCTTCCTTGCACAGCCAGGGGAGAAAACAGCAGCTGTGATTTACTTAATTTTTAAAAGGAGATAAACAAGAGGGTCAAGGTGTAGGTACTGACTCCATGAGTTCAAACCTTGTTCTAGTAAACAATTTGTGTATAATGTTGTGGATTATTTGAGAAACAACTCAGTAGACAAATTCTTACTGTCAATGCTCCTGGAAAAATTGCACGGGCTTAAGATAGACTTCAACCCTTTTAGTGCAACTCTGTCCAACTTCTCTAGTTCTTCCCTCTGACTCCCCAAGCCCACCCCATTGTTTTGATTGTTTTACAAAGACAACCCAATCTCTGCTGCCTCTCCTCCAGATAAAACTCACTTCATTTAATACTACTTTAAATCAATTTACAGAAAAGTCAATATTTTTATATGGAGTAAATAATTCCTACTTAGTAGCAATGAATGATAGGCTTAAACATCTGGGATGTGTTTGCTTACTTAATGAAAAGCTTATTATTTTGGCCCAAATAATCTTTTATTGAATCTATTGAATCTTTCATTTCTGTGTGTCCCTGAGTTTGCTCTCCATCTAATTGTCTTTGTGCTATTAAAATTCATTTCTAAAAACTAGGGACAGCTAAATCAAACCATCTAGGCCATATGGGTCTTTTCACATAGATTGCTCCTTAAGACATATACATTGTCTTATTTCATAGTTTTCACCTAGATGTTCAAGAAATTATTCTTCACAGCAACAACAAAGCAACTAATCTCTTCCTTCCCACCCTCCCATTAAAAGCTACTCACCTATTTATTTTCTAAAGTAATGTTTACTGAAGTATGATTTACCTATAGAAATATTCACCAGTTGGGGACTTTTTCTGGTCAACAGAGTAACAGGGAACAACTTCGCTTTTTTTGCCTAAAGTACAACTTAAAATCCGGGTGAGGGGTGACAACAAAATGGTATTTAGGTACTAAATTTAGTACCTAATTCATTAGGCAATGCAGGACTCTAATCTATGGGAGAGTGGAAACAAATAAAATAAGTGCTAATGATCAACCCAAAATACTGAATGGACATAGTCCCCAAGTCATAGTGTAAGATAAGGGAAGTTGGAGGAGACTGTCAGGATTTATGTGTTGAGGGAATGGAAATAGAATAAATAGACAAACATTAACACAATTAATGCAATTATATTTCAAATAAGAAAATTAGAAAAGTTTGAGCTGATTAAGTGGAGACACAAAAGACATTATATTTGTATTTTATATCATATATATATATCATAATATGGGTAATATAGCACATATGTATAAATCAGATTCAATTTAATAAATATTATAAATATAATACCTGATGTGTAATCTATGGTATTCTGTTTAGTAACTGAAAAAAAAAAAAAAAGGTCAATGAACTTAGACACAGAAGTATAAACTGTTTTAAGTAAAGTACTAAAAAAGAAAACTGAAAAAATAGAACACCAATGTGTTATGTAATAACATCAAGCACCTGAATATAAGTAATTTGGATTATGAAAATAGAAGAAAGAAATAATGGCAGAAAATTATCCAAATTTTATAAAAGCTGTAATTCCTCAGTGTCAAGGAGCTCAATAAACTCCAGGTACAAGAAACCTTAAAAAAATTAAAAAAGAAAAGAAAAGAAAAAGAAAACATAGACCTATCAGAGTCAAATTGTTTAAGCCCAATAATTAATACAAAAATCATAAAATTGTCTGCAAGGCAAAATATAAATTATATACAAAAGAACAAAAATAAGAAAGACACACATTGGGAGGAGAGGAGAAATCAATTGGGGGAAATCAGAGGGGGAGACAAACCATGAAAGACTGTGAACACTGAAAAACAAACTGAGGGTTTTGGAGGGGAAGGGGATAGGGGCTTGGGTGAGCCTATTGGGTATTAAGGAGGACACGCATTGCATGGAGCACTGGGTGTGGTGCATAAACAATGAGTGTTGGAACACTGGGAAAAAAAATAAGAATGATAGCAATGTTTTATCATTGAAAGCGATGCAAAAGAAAATGGGTCAGCATCATTAAAGAACTGAAAAAAAAAGAATGATAACTTAGAATTCTACATATGGTGAAAACATCTTTCAAAAATATAGATGGAATAAATGCTTTTACAGACATATAAAAGTTGAAAGAATTGATAACTAGCTGACCTGACATGCAAAAATTGTGAAAGATAATCCTTTAGGCAAAAGAAACACTCAGGGGGTGCCTGGGTGGCTCAGTGGGTTAAATCCTCTGCCTTCAGCTCAGGTCATGATCCCAGGGTCCTGGGATCGAGCCCCACATCCGGCTCTCCGCTTGGTGGGGAGTCTGCTTCCCCCTCTCTCTCTCTTTGCCTGCCTCTCTGCCTACTTGTGATCTCTCTCTCTGTCAAATAAACAATAAAATCTTTAAAAAAAAAAAAAAAGAAACACTCAGGAATCTACACCTAGACAAGGAAGAATTACATCAGAAATGCTGTGGGATAACCATAAAAGGTATCTTGTAAAAAGATAATTGACCATTTCAATAGAAATATTTGTGAAGTCCTTTTGCTCATTAACATACATAGAAATAAAATATATAACAATAATTTTACAAAGGTCAGGAGAAGAAAAATGGAAAAGAATTTGTAAGGATTTTAGACTATATGTGTAGGCACATGAACTATGGATGTGGTTAAGGATGGACTGTGGTATGTATAAAACGTATGCTTTAAAATCTAAAGCAATGACTATAAAATAAAACAAAAACATAATTAATAAAGAAAATTAAATAGGATAATAAGAAATAAAAACAATGTAATTAATATTAAAAAGGTAGGAAAAGTAGGAAGGGGACAAAAGCCTACATAATTTTAATTTTAATTCAACTATAGCAATAATCATATTACATATAAATGATCTAGCCACCCAACTTAAAAGCTGAGATTATCAGAAAAAAAAAAATAGTTAACTATATGTTGTCAATAAGAAACATATTTTAAATACAAAGAACAAATACAAATACATTAAAAGTAAAAGGATGTAAAGCAGTATAAAGTGTTAACACCAAACAAAAGAAGCAGGGATACCTATGTTAAAACATCAGGCCAGGTAGATTTCATACAAAGTAGCATATTACTAATAATAAAGAGTTTTGGTTTATAATCATAAAGGGGTAAATACATCAATTGCACATAGCAATTCTAAAAAATAATATGCTACCTATTAACACATATTCAAAATAGACTCAAGATGAATTAGACATATCCACAATTATAGCTAGAGAGTTACTATTCCTCTCTAAATAACTGATAGAAAAAATAAAGAGAAAATCTGTATGGGTTTAGAGGACTTAACATCAACCAACTTACCCTAACTGAAATTTATAGAACACTTCAGTTAAAAACAGGAGAATATATTTTGTTTTCAATTACACCAAAGAACATTCACAAAGATAGAACATATTCTGGAACATAAAAGGAATCTAAATAAATTTAATATTATTCATTACCCGAAGTATGCTCTCTAACCCCAGTGAAATTTAATTAGAATTCCATGATATAATTATATCTGGAAAATTTCCAAATATCTGGACCAAATAGTATACTTCTAAATGAAAATGATGAAATTAAAATGAAAATTAGAAAGTGTCTGTACTGAATGGGAACAATAACTCAGCATATCAAACTACGTGGAAAGTTGTTAAAGCAGTACTTTAAGAGAAATGTAGAAAACAAAAGGTTTATATCACAAAAGAAAAGTCTCAGATCAATGACTTCAGGGACTGATAGATGTGATGTGATTTATAACTGGAAACATACATTTGGTTTTCCTCCCAGTTTCTGGCACAGAGCTCCTAAAACTTGCAGAATTTCTTTTTTTTTTTTTAAAGATTTTATTTATTTGTTTGACAGACAGAGATTACAAGTAGGCAGAGAGGCAGTCAAAGAGAGGAGGAAGCAGGCCTCCTGCTGAGCAGAGCCCGACGTGGGGCTTGATCCCAGGACCCTGGGATCATGACCAGAGCCGAAGGCAGAGGCTTTAACCCACTGAGCCACCCAGGCGCCCCAAACTTGCAGAATTTCTTAAGTGATAAAAACAATAAAGGTGTCCTGATATTCACAACAAACCCCTTTCAATCTGTTTATGTTAATGCGGTGACTTTTGGACGCAACCTCAGGACAAGCACTAGTTGCCAGAGGCGTTAACTATGTAATTGAAGAGTCAGAACTTTCAATCCCCCCCTTAGGGGATTGAATCAATCACCAATGGCCGATGATTTAATCAATCATGTGTATGTAATGAGGCCTCTATTAAAAAAACACAAAAGGACTTGGTTGAGAGAACTTCTGGATTGGTGAACATGTGGAAATTTGGGGAAAGTATCATGCTAAGAGAACTCCTAGAAGCTTCAGGCCCCTTCGGTACCCTTTGCCCTATATCTTTCATCTGGCTATTCTTGAGTTATATTATTTTATAATAAACCACGGAGCTATTAAGTAAAGCGTTTCTTTGAGCTCTGTGAGACACTCTAATAAATTAATTGAAACCATGAAGGGGGTCATTGGTTCTTCCAGTTTATAGCCAGCAGTCAGAAGCACGGGTAACAACCTGAACTTGCTACTGGGGTCTCAAGTATTGGAAGGGTAGAGGAGGAAACAGTTTTATGGGACTGTGCCCTGACCTGTGGAATCTGTTGCTCTCAGTAGATAGTGTCAGAATTTAGTTGAATTATAGGATATCAAGCTTGTGTTGGAGAACTCCATTGCTGGAGAAACTCCATTGTCTTTGATTTCATGAGATATCTCCTAGAATTCTCATCCTTATTTCTCTGCAAGGAATGTCTTATTTTCTCTAGCTGCCTTCATTATTTTCTCTTTATTTCTGCTTTCCATATTGAATATGATGTGTTTGCATGTGTGTTGTTCGTTTGTTTTGGTACTTCTACAAAATATAATTCTCTGACATCATTCATTAATTTTGGACAATTCTCAGACATAATCTCTTCAAGTATTATTTTTTGTACTGTTCTTTCTCAGTTTTCACTTTCTAGGATTCCCTTTACATGTATATTACTTCATTTGATATTTTTCAGTGCTTTTTTTAATTTTCACTTTGATAACCACCTTCAAGTTCACTAATTCTCCCCTCATTTGTATTAATACTACTAATGAACACTTTAAAGGAATTCTTCATTTCTTTACTGTTTATTTTGTTTCTAGCAACTCTTTGAATCAGAGTTGCTAAACTGATCATGCATTTTGTCTCATTTCCACTAGAACTTTTAACTTATAAATCAGTTATGGGGACGGTGATAAAGATGATGAAGATGATGACAATGATGTTTAAATTTTCTCTATGAATTCTAATATCTGTTATCTCTGAGCCTGTTTCTGTTTGTAGCTTTTATATTGACAATGGATTGTATTTTATGGCTTTTTGTATGTGTCACAGGGTTGATTTTTTAATTGAATGCCCCAAATCATGCAGAGAATGGCAGAGACTAAGGTAAAGAATTTTTATACCTAGAAATGGACATGTCTTTTGCTAGGCTATCACTGAGGCAGGCTATGTCAATCTACTCAGGAGTTAAGCTGGGGTTGAATATTTGTGTTGCTGTTTATTAATGCCAAAAGCTTCAAATTCCTCTAGCTCTGGATGCCATAGGATGATTGCTCCTTTTTCTGAGAGATTTGATTAATGTTTTCCTTCTCCCCTCAACCTGTCCAGCCTTTCTTGGACACCTTTGCCATTAAGGGATGCTTTCTCCATGTACTTGCCCCACTCCCAGTGGTTCATTTTATTGATGCTTACTTCATGCTTACTAGCTTGGTGGTCAAGCTGGTCGTTATCTGATGTCATCGTTCATCCCAGTCAGGCAAGGTATGTTTGCCTGTATCCCAGTGTGGGGTTTTCTAAACGATCCTGCTTCTCCTCCTTATTGCTGTCAAAATCTATCTTATAAATTTTGGGGAACTTTGTAGGAGAATTTCCATCTCCTCTGCTAGCTGTGAGAAATTTCTAATGGTATTTGTATACTGTTGACCCTTGAACACTTGGATTTGAACTGTGCAAATCTATATATACATGGATTTTTTTTTATAGTACAGTATTATAAATATATTTTCTCTTCTTTTTCATTTTCTTTAAAAGAAGATTTATGTATTATTTTTGAAAGAGGGGAAGGGGCAGAGGGAGAAGAAGAAAGAGAGAGTAGCAGACTCCCTGCTGAGTGAGGAGCCTGATGTGGGGCTCAATCTTACCACCCTGAGATCATGACCTGAGCTGAAATCAAGAGTCAGATGCTTAACTGACTGAGCCACCCAGATGCCCTTCTTTATGATATTCCTTTTTTTTCTTTATGATATTCTTAATGATATTTTATTTTCTATAGCTTACTTTATTGTAAGGCTATAGTATATAATACATACAGCATACAAAGTATGTGTTAAATCAATTATTTATGTTATCAGTAAGGCTTCTGGTCAATAGTAGGCTATAAACAGTTAAGTTTTGAGGGAATTAAAAGTTATACACAACTTTTTAACTTTGTAAGGGTCTGTACCCTTAACCCCTATGTTATTCAAGAGTCAACTGTGTGTAATAAGTAGAAAAAAGATCATCCAGAGGTGTCTTCTATGGACTGAACTGTGTTTGTCCAAATATGTTAGATATGTTGAAGCCCTGACCCCCAATATAACTATATATGGAGATAAGGAATTGAAGATGTTATCAAGTTTAACTGAGGTCATAAGTGTTCAAGCTAAACTGATAATACTATGACTTATAAGAACAGAAAGAGAGAGTGATCTCTTTTTTCGTCATGTGAGGACACAGCAAAAAGTGGTATTCTACCAGCCAAAAAGGGGTGTCAACAGAACTTGACCATGCTGGCACCCTGATCCCAGTCTTCAAGGCTCTGGCACTGTGAGAAAATAAATGTCTGCTGTTTAAGCCACCCAGTCTGTGTATTTTGTAATGGCAGCCCTAGCTGATAAGATGATGTCCATGTCTTAGTCCCTAGAACTGTGAATATGCTACCTTAAATGTTAAGAAGGACATTACAGAGGCAAAGGAGAGATTATCCTGGATTATCCAGGTGGGTCTGACTTGCTCACATGAGTCTTTAAAGTAAAGAGCTTTTCCTGACTATAGTCAGAGATATGACAACTGACGGAGGGTCAGAGAGAGATTTGACATGTTGTCTCTGAAGATGGAGGAAAGGGGCAAGAGCCAAGGGATGTGGTTGCCTTCTGAAAGCTGAAAAAGACAAGGAAACAGATTATCCCCTAGATCCTCCAAGAGACACACAGCCCTACGGACACTGTGATTTTTGTTCAGTGAGATATGTATAGGAATTCTGACCTGCACATAGATAACCAAATTGATTTGTATTGCTAAAATGCAAAGTGTGTGATAATTTCTTACAGCAGCAAAAGGAAAGTTATCCAATATAGAATTCTGGGCCCATAATTGTTTCCTGTCCCTACTACTGTCCCACATGTAGGCCATTTTTTGTTTTGTTTGTTTTGTTTTGTTTTAGAGAGAGATGGCAGAAAGCAAGGGAGAGAGAGAATCTTAAGCTAGCTCCTTGCCCAGTGCAGAGTCCTATGTGGGGATGGATCTCACAGCCCTTTGATCATGACCACAAGATCATGCCCTGAGCTGAAATCAAGAGTTGGTTGCTTCACTGATTGGGTCACCTAGGTAATACACAAATGTAGAGGCTTTTTATTTGTTATCTTTTTACTCTTCCTTCCCCTAGTGGCAATAATTCTTCAACTATGCCTTCAGAGTGAAAAAAAAAAAAAAAAAAATGGCTGTTCCCCTTCTGGTTTCTGCTCTTTAAGAGAGAAGGGTCTATGTCCATTTTAAAATCTTTACTGTATCTCAGTAATTGGTGCCCTCCCTCAAGTTTGAACCATAAAAGGGGACTCCTACTTTTCCTCCCTTTCTCAAATTTTTTTCATGATTCCCCTGTAGAGGAGAAAAATATACATGCCAATACAAACTCCCTTTTTATCTTAGCTTAAGGTCTTCTATGCTTTCATGCTTAGCACATACTTGGCATTTAACTCTTTGTTAAATTTTTTAGAATAAGAATTTGATTCTTATTCTTATAAGAGTAACATTCTTATTCTGAGTAATAAGAATTATATTCTTATTCTGACTATGTGGCAACCAGAGGCTGTTCCTCCCATACTTTTCCACAGACACGCCAGTGTTTATGTTCTGTTTCTCCTTGGAGAGGCTGGTCTCCCTTCCTTGAATTAGTACTACTTAATTAAAAAAAAAAAAAAGGTTAAAATTGACTTTTTCTTGTAATAAGGATGGGGGCAATGCTCTTTTTACCTTTCTACATCCCAAGAGGAAGCGAATTCTAATTCTGCTTTTAATTCAGGTCTTTTGCCTGTTTTGTTCATGAATATGAAGGGATATGATTAAATGCATGCCCTAAAATTTAGAATGTCTAATAAAATATTTGTATTACATATTCCAGCATAAACAGATTATGCTTGTAAAATCTATTTGTTAATAAAAATTAACCACCCATTTTACTTTTATCTGGACTTTCTCATTTTCTATGTCTATCTTAAAATATGATCAATATTAAAACTAATGTTCTGATAAGAATATATTACCAAAATAACATAAACCAAGTGTTATTATATAAACTGTGTTATAAAAATTATTTATAAGTATATATCAAACATTAAAATGAATGTGGAGTAAAAGAATCTCTAATATTCTGATAACATGAATTTAAATTAGTAGAGATACTAATTTTCTGGAGACCCATAAAAGTATCTTCTGGGTATCTTTTCTGGAAGAATTATGTTCATATACATAAGAGAATAATAATTTCAATAGTTTTGTAATAAAGAAAACTTTAAAGAAATCAAGCAACATAGAAAAGTTTAGGAAAAATAGGGCTTGTAATATAGAAATATTGCTGTTAGAATGTATTATATTCATATGAGTAATAGAGATAATTGTCAAAATCATAAAATGGGTGAAAAGCAACTTTCAGAAAGGTATGTATGGTATCATACAATTTATGGAAAATTTGTATAACACAGAGTGATATAAATGCTTTTGAGGTTTGTGCATGTATGTGTTTGTGTGTATATATTATACAGAGGATGGACTTCAAAAACCTTATTCATAATAGAGCTAAACTATAGTGGTGAAAGGATAGAGGAAAAAGGAAATGGGGTAGTTACCAGTTTGATTTCATTCTTATATCTAATTATTTATTTTTTAGTACTAAAATTAAAGTGAATATGACAAAATTTTGTTAACCTTTATTCAAATTACACTGTTATTTATTTTACTCTCTGTATTTTCTGAATATTTATATTGTTTCCTACCTATGAAAAATATTACATTGGTTATAATTATAATATAATTATAATCAGTTTTGACAGTTTCTTGTTTTAATCTGTACTTGAGCTATGCCAGTCTTCTACGCAATATTATATGTTATTTTTAGGTGTGTGATCTTGATTGGATTTTATTATTTCTTTTGGACAGTTGACTAAATCTTAAAGGTAATGTAGATTTTGTTATTACCTTTAACAATATTAGCTTCCTGACACATCATTCTTGTCTGTGAATTGAGTGAGCATATTGGCAATTCCTGTGTCCAAATCATCCAGATATTTTTTACTGAAAGAACAGGAATAAAGAATGCTTTCTGTTGGATACCACACAATGTCCCACCCACATTTAGCTATTGGCAACTATCTTGCAGTTCAGCCCCAAAGCCTATTACTAGTCTAACCACCAGCACTGATATATACAGATCTAGTGGGAAGGAAAGATGGAGGCCAAATATTTTCTAGACTTTGATCAGCAGTCATTAACAACCTTAATGTAATATGGCATACATTTACATATTGAGCTCTGTTAGCAAAACAAATTCTCATAGCTTTTCAAGAAAGGGGCTAAAATAATGAGGGACATAGAAGGTTCTAAAAATGTGATTTTCATATTTTAAGATCAAGATTGAATGTGGTAGGTGTATGGTTCTCTGTTTATGAAGGAATCTTAGGAGTATATGTCAGAACATCTAAGAGGCAAGAATTCATCATAATTCATCATCAAATGTCTCCATATTTTTAGTGAGCAGATTTAGGAGTTAGGACAAAAACCTGTTACTAAAATATAAACACAACCAGAAACAAAAGTTAGGATGAAAGTTCCTGAGAGCATCAAAATAAGCAAACTTCAAGAATTCAGTTAAACTGATTACTTTGTTCTTCTCTGTGTTATGTGGCAGTTATAAAGGAAAATGAATGATAATAAATGATAATAAAGATCACCACAATTTATTGACTATGTTCAATAAAACCTTCAATTCCTTTAAATATTTTATTTAATGACAATCATAATTACAATAAACTTTTTTTTTAATTTAGAAAGTTAAGTTGTAGTTATAGTTCCTTTAACTGATTCCATCAGTATTATCTGCATGTAACTTTGCCTTCTAGATTCTGTTTGACTTTTCTATATATTTTTTTAAAAGTTCATCTTTGTAATATGAATTTCCTAAGACCATATTATTTTTGCTATGGTCTTTAATACACACAAAGATAGTACACATTTATATTACTGTCATTTGCATGTGTATCTACACACATATTTAGATAATATAGGGGATTCACAGATCATGTTTCATTTTAATTGCCTTTATAAAAATGCATTTAGTTATCTTTAGCAGCTCTTATAAATTTATTTTAATTATTGTAACATTTAGGTTTGGACATTCTTTTTAGTTTACTTGTAATTTTGTATTATTTTCAATTGGTTTTCCAGTTCATTTTTAGTTAATATAATTTATAACTAAAGCATGTGTTGCCTTTAAGTGTTTTTAAAATGTTCCTCATGATATCTGCTCATTAATTAACGTATAAGACCTTTTGATGCATTTTATATATTTGATTTTAATGTTCAAATTATTTGATAGAATTGTAGGGGCAGGAAACTTTTCCTTTTTTCCCTTCTAGGTTTGGCTGGCCTAATAATTAAATTGACATAAAACTGATTAAAAGGAGAAAAACAAATTTAATTTCATATATGCAGGAACCCATATAAATATGAGATGCAAAGAAGTGACCATAGCAGGCATCTTACATACCTTTATATAAAGAAACAATAAAATTGTGTAGAATTAATAAAATAAAGGGGTTTGGGCTTGGGATAGTAAATTAGTAAAGAAGTAACAAAGTTTATTATACAGCCAGCCTTCTTGGCCCTAAAATTTCCTATCTCTGGTAACAAAGATGTTTTCTACCCTCATGGCACAAAGAATGTACCTTTCACATGGCAGGTTCATTTCCTGCTTTCGGAGACAAAGAAGGGTCAGAGTGTCCTTGCCCTGGCTGTTTCTTAAGTAAATAGCTTTAACTCAAATAATCAATATCCCAAAATGGCCTATTTTGAAGTAGCATAATCTATTCCTCTTGAAAATATTTATTGTAAATATAAACATCCCTTAATAAGTTGTTTTCAAAAATTACTTTAGTAAACATTTGTTTTGCAAGCCATGCTTTTGCACAGAATATCAAATAACACAAATTTTGTTGTTGTTGTTTAGCTTTTAAGTTAGACATATTATATAAAGTTTTTCAGGAAAATTTAACTGTGACTCTTCGGGATTAATGATTTATTCTAGAATGGATTTTCAACTGACCAATATATAAACAAAGTCATTAAAGAAAAATAAAAATGGCCACAACATTTTCCTTTTTCCAGTCTTTCAGAACTTCTTGTCCTGCATGATTTCCTCAAGATAATGGCAAATGGTTCATCAAAGACTTTTGACATTTCCTTAATTACCCTCAGGGCACATGACATGAAGATGTTCTGATTTGAATTCTTCCCAATTTTTCCAGGAGATATTTTCTCATTTCAGCCTGATTCTCATTCCATGCTACAGGTAACAGGTTTATTCCAACATTAAAAGCTTTATTGCTGTCTATGGTCAGTGTTTCTCCTTACCTGTCAAAGGAAGGTAATTTCTGCTGATGCTTCTTCTTCTTTTTTTTTTTTAATATATTCACATACTTTTTTGGATGCAGAGGTAATTTTTTATGGTCTGTGTTAGGGGTATTTCCTCTCTGTTTCTGGCCTTCCAACATTAAACCTAAATAAGTCCACTATTAGACATTTTAACTTTTTCACCTGACCTTGAATTCTCTATCTTGTGCAGCGTTTTTTGTTTTTTTGTTTTTTTTTTAAATTCAGTGATCTATTATTGAGTTTCTAAGCATATTTTCACATTCAATTTAGTGACACAATGGGATTTTCATCAAAATGAATTCCCAGTAAGGGAAATTTTAAAATACTTTTATTGTATTCAAGCCAGAATTTTGCCTGGACGAGAGTTAGTGGCACAATTTCATCAGAAACGTTCTCTTTTTGGGGGCAAAAAATATTGGATTTCTGATTTGGAAACCAGAGGATATGGGTTAAATTGTATCTTTGTGACCCTGGAATCACTCTCTTTAGATAGATAGATAGATAAATAGACAGACAAACATAGATATAGATCTATAGATATAATATATAAATATAATAAAATAAAAATATAATATATAAATAAATATAAATATGTAAACAATATAAGTATAAATATTAAATATAAATATATGTATATAATATATAATAACACAGTTAATAATCCCTGCCCTAGCTACCTCACAAAGAAGAGTGCATATGAAAGCACTTTATAGACCACGAACCTAGACAAATGCAGTATACTCTTGTTAAAAATATATTCTGTAAGGAACAAATAAGAAAAAGAACTGAGAAAAACAGTTGGGGTCATGTCGTCCAAACTTAAGCCTTCCCATAGCATTTATAGTTATCCTCCAGAAACTCTATTGTATACTTTATTTAGTCAGATGTTACAGGGTAAAGGAAAATCTTGCTTTTTGTAGCTTTATGCTGTAAAAATGGATAATCCCTGTGTTATTCCCTAAGGGAGTAGGAGGCTATCAAAAGCTCTTCCCACACAACTCTCTCCAGCTGAGTTGATACACATACCTTTTCAGTTCAATGTCAAGCTCCCATTGAACTCTGTGTCAGCTGAATAGCTCTTCAAATTTCCTTATAAGTTTCATTGCTAGTTTGCTCACTGATGCTGAGATGTTGCCACTTGGTGTATTCTCACTTCCTATGCCCAGGGCTAAAATTCCCTGATACCAGACAACCAGAGAACATGAAAAGTTGAAGTCTTACTGGGAGGCTGTCTTCCTTTAATATTTCACATTTGTCATTCTATTTTATTAAGCCAGACATTACAAAACACAAAGAGGAAAAAGGGGCTTCAGAGTCTGCATCAAGGTATGTGATGAAGAGAAAAAAGGGTGATATGTTTTGCACTTGATACATCTGAATTTTTAAGATATTAATATTAGTGATTAAAGTGCCTAAGATTTCCTAAGTAAAACTAGCGATGGTTTAATTTTTGCTCAAAGGGCCCAATAGCCTTCCTTTTTCCAAGGAAATTACTTAGTATTTACTGGTTAAGTATCAACCCTGGGCTTTGGACAATTCACTCAGCTTCTTTTAGACTCCATTTTCTAAGTTGTAAAATGGGAATAGTAATATTTACCTATCCCAAAGTCTGGGTGAACAGTAATGAAGAAAATATATAAGGAAACACTTTTTAAAGAGGTAGACTATATTATAATTGGTATATGTTTCACTTTCAGCAAGATCTGTAGAATATATACAGAGAAACTTACCATGAAAAATTAAGACATAGGAATATTATGTCAAAGAGCACAAGTTATAATTGTGGATCCAAGATCTAAGAATATAATTGTAGATCCAGTATACAAGAACAGAACAGAATATATCATATATAAGAACAAAAGATATAGAAATATATTTGTTAACTATTATTGTTCAGTTATTATAGCTGAGTATTCAGGGATGTTAAAAGCAATAAAAAATAAAGTAGTGGGAAGGACTACACAGAGGTTCTCTGGGAGGCTTGGAGATATACAGGATTCAGATAAGCAGAATGTTGGATGGAGAAACTCACAGGTAAATGGAGTAGGATTCATGAATGCATAAATCCAAAAAGATTGAGAAAAAAAAATTGAGGACTTTGCTTTCTCATACAAGAATGATACTCAGCTGATATGAACAAAAAATAAAAATAAATATTTGAAATATCTTTGGATAATAAGATGAAAGCAGTTTGGGAGAATATTTTTAAAAGTAAAGATATACTGAATTGAGTGTGATGGAAAAGAGAAATTAAATTACAGATTTTGAGCAATGAAATTATGTAAGAATTTAAAAAAATGTTCTGTTTTAAGACATAGTCTAACAATGAGAAGAGAAATTAGAAATGAGAAAATTTGCTATGCATGTGTGGTACCTATTTATGATAAAGGTGATGATGTTATATATTCAAATATGTTGGGAATAGAGAAAATGAAAATAACTCACAGGAAAACAATAATATGGTCAAGACTAAGTACCAGTTTCTAAAAACTAAGTATCAGCTAAAGACTGACAAACACTGAAGCAAATCATACTGTGATTCTCCTGATAATTTCTTTCACCCTGTCATTTCAATACCAGCAAAATTAACAATATTAGTGGCCATAAAGAAAAGAAAATAATGCATTAAAAATGAAACCTGATACACATATATTAAGGGAGAATAATTTCTTTATTCTGGTAATGATGGCAGAGTTTCTGGACTGACTTTTAAAAGGTTCAGGTGTCATACACCTGAGTTTTTTTAGTTTCAGTTTGCAAAGCCCTCATTGTTCAACTCCTTCAATGACTAAATAGGATTCAACAACATGGAGCCCTCAAGAGCCTGGGGTCTGGGCTGATTTTGCAAAATTGCTCTCTACTAGATATACTTCTGAAACCAGTTGTCAAGTCAAACAAGGCTGCATTGGCTGCAAGCTATTGAAAGCAAAAAGACAAACATAAAATAAATGGTTGACCTGGCTCAGCATTGCAGTGAAGGAAAGCTACGCATGTCAGTCAGATCACTGTACAATTCTTCCTGGAACAGATAAAACTTACAGGAGGAGAAGGAAAAAAAAAATGAAAACTGAAACCTAGAAAGGATGTAAAGACCAAGTTAAAAAATAAAACCCTGTGGAAAACAAAAGGCAGGCACAGCACAGTAGAAAAGCCAAATTCATTTTTATTTAGTAGAAGATTCAAGCATTCATTTCCCCTTCCTTTTAAGTTGATCACCTTAAGGCCATAGTGGTTCACAGAAACAACCCAAAAGCACAGGAGAGCAACAAGAGCATCTGATGGGGAAAAGAATCAATGAAGACAAGCTGGTTTAACTTTGAAGAATTATTAACCACCAGAAAAGTCAAAATGCTTAAGAAACAAGGAGATGTAAGTCAAAGAGGAGAGTGTGAAAGATTTATTTTTAAATCCAGTTGACATGCCAGTTTACCCAGTCAAGAACTAAGGTAATAGCTTAAAACATCTCGGGAACTTCTCTATGAAGTATGGTAAAACAAGAATAGAAAGGGCTTGCCAGCTCTGTAGGTATGCACAGACTTATTGAATTCCTAATTACCCAAAGGAACTTTTTTATTTTTTTAAATCAGGTAATCTTTGTTCACTGCTGCTAAAAAATTTAATAACACTTTAAAAGTCACACCGAATATATTCTGTGTATTATTGGAAAAAGCTATCCTTTCTGATGATGGTTCTCCAAGTTTGCCTTCATTGACATCCTTTATGCAACTGGACAACTGGCTCTTCTTACTTAGGAATAAAGTTTATGCCCATTTTCAAAAAGAGTGTTTTGAAAATCACACTATAAACCCTCCAAAATTATAACTTTATATTAATTTATGTTCAGCATGGCAGAAGCTGCTCATATACATATTTGGGTCTATGAATAAAACAATGTTCTAAAGTTAAACAGAAAATGTATTTTCCAAAATTTCCTGTTATCTTTCAGAAATATTAAATACCTTGAGTAATAAAAATATATTACATTAAATTTTTTAAGGTATATTTCATACAATTGAATTTAATGTCTTTGTGAAACATAAATAGACAAAAAGATAGGTAGCTAGACTCCTCCCCACCACATATACACAAACACAAACACAAAAAATATCCACACTGTAGCCCCTCTATATCCACAAAGTATTTTCTCTATCTTTTTGGTTTCTCCTGGGATCTATCACTTCCTGTACAGTAATGAGGGATATATATATTCTCTCAAAGTCGTGTAATTTAAATTGGGAGAACACTTGGGTACTCTTCTGATTTGCCCTTGCCCCTTCTATTACTCTACCATTCTTATATAAAGTCCCATCTGTTCTTGGACGCCTGGGTGGCTCAGTTGGTTAAGCAGCTGCCTTCGGCTCAGGTCATGATCCCAGCGTCCTGGGATCGAGTCCCACATCGGGCTCCTTGCTCATCAGGGAGGCTGCTTCTCCCTCTGCCTCTGCCTGCCATTCTGTCTGCCTGTGCTTGCTCTCTCTCCCTCTCTCTCTCTGACAAATAATTAAATAAAATCTTAAAAAAAAAAAAAAAGTCCCATCTGTTCTTATGCCATTATGTCCCGCCAGCTCTACAACCCAATACCCTCCCTCCACTCAAATCACTCCCTTTCAATCACCCTTTAAATCACTCCCTTTCAGTTTTAGAGATGCATTGTCTGTCTTCCTATTTATCTTACCACCTGTATCAGCTGGATGACATTATTTTCCACACAGGTAATGCAGGCACTGTAAATCATCCACTTGAGTACAATGTTTCCTTCCACAGTACTTCAGCCACAAACTTTGTGCCAACAAACTAAGATCTTGTCATTTCCCTCAACTATTATACCTCTGAAAAAATAAAGGTATATGAAGTGATTTATAATAAGAAATATATATATGTGTGTGTGTGTGTGTGTGTGTGTGTGTGTGTGTGTGTATTTAGTCCTGCTTCTGGCACAGAGCTCCTAAAACCCTTGGGATTTCCTGTGACAGGAGTCTTAATGGTGTGTCTTCTGTTATGTTAATGAGGTGAGTTTTGGACCCCACCTAAGGACTGGGGCAGGTCAGTGGAGCCACCTTGTAATAGGGGACTGGAACTTCCAGTCCCACCCCTTTCCCCACCTCCCAGAAGGGAGACATGCTGGAGGTTGAGTTTGATCACCAATGGCCAATGATCTAATTAAATCATCACTATGTAATGAAGCCCTCATAACACCCCAAAGAACTGAATTCAGGGGCCTCTGGGTTAGTGAATATGTGGAGATTTGGGGAGAGTGGCACACTCAGAAACAGCATGGAAGCTTGGAGCCCCTGCCCCATACCTTGCCCTAGGCATCTCTTCCATTTGGCTGTTCCTGAGTTATATACCCTTTTATAATAAACTGGTAATCAAGTAAGTAAAATGTCTCTCTGAGCTCTGAGAGTGACTTGGGCAAAAGAACTGAACCCAAAGAAGGGGTGTGTAGAACTTCATTCTATTGTCAGTTGGTTAAAAGCACAGGTGACAATCTGGGCTTGTAATTGGCATTGGAAGTGGGAATGAAGGGGGCCAAACTTGTGGGACTGAGGCCTTAATTTGTGGGACCTGTAACTATCTCCAGATAGGTAGTATCAGAATTGAGTTCCACTATAGGACACCCAGCTAGTGTCTAAGAATTGCTTTGTATGGAAAAATAACAACAGCAACACTGGATTTAGTGTCAGAATCCCACTCTAACATTCCATATTCGTTGGCTCCCTTAACTCACTCTTTTCTTCTTTCCTTCTACCTAATAATCTTCTCCAGTCCCTTGACAACACTATCTTATTAAATCATTTTTCACTTTTTCAAAGTTCTGACCCTATGATATCCTTATTGATTCTCAGCCCACGATTTGTATTCTTAATTTAATGACATTAGGAAAATAATCAAACAGAAAAGCCTTCCGATTACTTCTATCAAACTGAAACTTGTATCTTCTCCCTCCATTTATGGTTCTTTCTGTTCTGCTTCCATGTTCTTCTGTCTGATGAACTTCTACTCAGGCTGTGAGCAGATCTTAGTTTTGTTATCCTGACCTCCTGACCCCCATCCAAGTGGAGTCAAGTGCCTTTTTCATCTGTTCCCAATGCCTCTTATACTTTTTCTTTCTTTCAGTACAACTATTGACTTACAGCAATAGCATATTAAGTTTGATAAATCCTTCACCCTACTAAGCAGACTCTAGAATATCCATTTGTGTACATACACATACACACACACACACACAGGAATACACATATATTTATGTATGCATATGTAACATACCCATAGACTAAATTTTTAGTACAGTTTTAGATAGAGGAAAATTAAAAAAAATAAAATTTTCATAATCAGAACACTCAGTTTACCTTATTTTTACCACCTTTAATATGGTGCTTTTGTTACAATTAATGAACTAATTTTAATATATTATTATTAAAGCTCTTAGTTTAGAGTTCCTTGGTGTTTTTGTTTTTTTTTGGGGGGGGGTCTGGATTTTTTTTTTTTTTTTTTTTAATTTTTTTTTAAACATATATTTTTATCCCCAGGGGTACAGGTCTGTGAATCGCCAGGTTTACACACTTCACAGCACTCACCATAGCACATACCCTCCCCAATGTCCATAACCCCACCCCCTCTCTCCCCAACCCCCCCCCCCAATCATCCCTCAGTTTGTTTTATGAGATTAAGAGTCACTTATGGTTTGTCTCCCTCCCAATCCCATCATGTTTCATTTACTCTTCTCCTACCCCCTTAACCCCCCATATTGCATCTCTCTCCCTCATATCAGGGAGATCATATAATAGTTGTCTTTCTCCGATTGACTTATTTCGCTAAGCATGATACCCTCTAGTTCCACCCACGTCGTCGCAAATGGCAAGATTTCATTTTTTGATGGCTGCATAGTATTCATTGTGTATATATACCACATCTTCTTTATACATTCATTTGTTGATGGACATCTAGGTTCTTTCCATAGTTTGGCTATTGTAGACATTGCTGCTATAAACATTCGGGTGCACATGCCCCTTTGGATCACTACGTTTGTATCTTTAGGGTAAATACCCAGTAGTGCAATTGCTGGGTCATAGGGTAGCTCTATTTTCAACTTTTTGAGGACCCTCCGTGCTGTTTTCCAGAGTGGTTGCACCAGCTTGCATTCCCACCAACAGTGTAGGAGGGTTCCCCCTTTCTCCGCATCCTCGCCAGGATCTGTCATTTCCTGACTTGTTCATTTTAACCATTCTGACTGGTGTGAGGTGATATCTCATTGTGGTTTTGATTTGTATTTCCCTGATGCCGAGTGATATGGAGCACTTTTTCATGTGTCTGTTGGCCATCTGGATGTCTTCTTTGCAGAAATGTCTGTTCATGTCTTTTGCCCATTTCTTGATTGGATTATTTGTTCTTTGGGTATTGAGTTTGCTAAGTTCTTTATAGATTTTGGATACTAGCCCTTTATCTGATATGTCGTTTGCAAATATCTTCTCCCATTCTGTCAGTTGTCTTTTGGTTTTGTTGACTGTTTCCTTTGCTGGGCGAAAGCTTTTGATCTTGATAAAATCCCAATAGTTCATTTTTGCCCTTGTTTCCCTTGCCTTTGGCGATGTTCCTAGGAAGATGTTGCTGCGGCTGAGGTCGAAAAGGTTGCTGCCTGTGTTCTCCTCAAGGATTTGGATGGATTCCTTTCTCACATTGAGCTCCTTCAACCATTTTGAGTCTATTTTTGTGTGTGGTGTAAGGAAATGGTCCAATTTCATTTTTCTGCATGTGGCTGTCCAATTTTCCCAACACCATTTATTGAAGAGGCTGTCTTTTTTCCATTGGACATTCTTTCCTGCTTTGTCGAAGATTAGTTGACCATAGAGTTGAGGGTCTATTTCTGGGCTCTCTATTCTGTTCCATTGATCTATGTGTCTGTTTTGGTGCCAGTACCATGCTGTCTTGATGATGACAGCTTTGTAATAGAGCTTGAAGTCCGGAATTGTGATGCCACCAACTTTGGCTTTCTTTTTCAATATTCCTTTGGTTATTTGAGGTCTTTTCTGGTTCCATATAAATTTTAGGATTATTTGTTCCATTTCTTTGAAAAAAATTGATGGGGTTTTGATAGGGATTGCATTAAATGTGTAGATTGCTTTAGGTAGCATAGACATTTTCACAATATTTATTCTTCTAATCCAGGAGCATGGAACATTTTTCCATTTCTTTGTGTCTTCCTCAATTTCTTTCATGAGTACTTTATAGTTTTCTGAGTATAGATTTTTAGCCTCTTTGGTTAGGTTTATTCCTAGGTATCTTATAGTTTTGGGTGCAATTGTAAATGGAATTGACTCCTTAATTTCTTTCTTCTGTCTTGTTGTTGGTATAGAGAAATGCAACTGATTTCTGTGCATTGATTTTATATCCTGACACTTTACTGAATTCCTGTACAAGTTGCAGCAGTTTTGGAGTGGAGTCTTTTGGGCTTTCCACATATAGTATCATATAATCTGCGAAGAGTGATAGTTTGGCTTCTTCTTTGCTGATTTGGATGCCTTTAATTTCCTTTTGTTGTCTGATTGCTGAGGCTAGGCCTTCTAGTACTATGTTGCATAGCAGTGGTGATAACCAACATCCCTGCCGTGTTCCTGACCTTAGTGGAAAAGCTTTCAGTATTTCTCCATTGAGGATGATATTTGCAGTGGGTTTTTCATAGATGGCTTTGATAATATTGAGGTATGTGCCCTCTATCCCTACACTTTGAAGAGTGTTGATCAGGAAGGGATGCTGTACTTTGTCAAATGCTTTTTCAGCATCTATGGAGAGTATCATATGGTTCTTGTTCTTTCTTTTATTAATGTGTTGTATCACATTGATTGATTCATGGAAGTTGAACCAAACTTGCAGCCCTGGAATAAATTCCATTTGGTCATGGTGAATAATCCTTTTAATGTACTGTTGAATCCTATTGGCTAGTATTTTGGCGAGAATTTTTGCATCTGTGTTCATCAAGGATATTGGTCTGTAGTTCTCTTTTTTGATGGGATCCTTGTCTGGTTTGGGGATCAAGGTGATACTGGCCTCATAAAATGAGTTTGGAAGTTTTCCTTCCATTTCTATTTTTTGGAACAGTTTCAGGAGAATAGGAATTAGTTCTTCTTTGAATGTTTGGTAGAATTCCCCCGGGAAGCCGTCTGTCCCTGGGCTTTTGTTTGTTTGGAGATTTTTGATGACTGTTTCAATCTCCTTACTGGTTATGGGTCTGTTCAGGCTTTCTATTTCTTCCTGGTTCAGTTGTGGTAGTTTATATGTCTCTAGGAATGCATCCATTTCTTCCAGATTGTCAAATTTGTTGGCGTAGAGTGGGTCATAGTATGTTCTTATAATTGTCTGTATTTCTTTGGTATTCGTTGTGATCTCTCCTCTTTCATTCATGACTTTATTTATTTGGGTCCTTTCTCTTTTCTTTTTGATAAATCTGGCCAGGGGTTTATCAATCTTATTAATTCCTTCAAAGAACCAGCTCCTAGTTTCGTTGATTTGTTCTATTGTTTTTTTGGTTTCTATTTCATTGACTTCTGCTCTGATCTTTATGATTTCTCTTCTCCTGCTGGGTTTAGGGTTTCTTTCTTGTTCTTTCTCCAGGTCCTTTAGGTGTAGGGTTAGGTTGTGTACCTGAGACCTTTCTTGTTTCTTGAGAAAGGCTTGTACCGCTATATATTTTCCTCTCAGGACTGCCTTTGTTGTGTCCCACAGATTTTGAGCCGTTGTGTTTTCATTATCATTTGTTTCCATGAATTTTTTCAATTCTTCTTTAATTTCCTGGTTGACCCATTCATTCTTTAGAAGGATGCTGTTTAGTCTCCATGTATTTGGGTTCTTTCCAAATTTCCTCTTGGGATTGAGTTCTAGCTTCAGAGCATTGTGTTCTGAAAATATGCAGGGAATGATCCCAATCTTTTGATACTGGTTGAGACCTGATTTAGGACCAAGAATGTGATCTATTCTTGAGAATGTCCCATGTGCATTAGAGAAGAATGTGTATTCTGTTGCTTTGGGATGAAATGTTCTGAATATATCTGTGATGTCCATCTGGTCCAGTGTGTCATTTAAGGCCTTGATTTCCTTGTTGATCTTTTGCTTGGATGATCTGTCCATTTCAGTGAGGGGAATGTTAAAGTCCCCTACTATTATTGTATTATTGTCGATGTGTTTCTTTGATTTTGTTATTAATTGGTTTATATAGTTGGCTGCTCCCACGTTAGGGGCATAGATATTTAAAATTGTTAGATCTTCTTGTTGGACAGATCCTTTGAATATGATATAGTGTCCTTCCTCATCTCTTATTATAGTTTTTGGCTTAAAATCTAATTGATCTGATATAAGGATTGCCACTCCTGCTTTCTTCTGATGTCTATTAGCATGTTAAATTCTTTTCCACCCCGTCACTTTAAATCTGGAGGTGTCTTCGGGTTTAAAATGAGTTTCTTGTAGGCAACATATAGATGGGTTTTGTTTTTTTATCCATTCTGATACCCTGTGTCTTTTGATTGGGGCATTTAGCCCATTAACATTCAGGGTAACTATTGACAGATATGAATTTAGTGCCATTGTATTGCCTGTAAGGTGACTGTTATTGTATATTGTTTCTGTTCCTTTCTGATCTACTACTTTTAGGGTCTCTCTTTGCTTAGAGGACCCCTTTCAGTATTTCCTGTAGAGCTGCTTTGGTGTTTGCAAATTCTTTCAGTTTTTGTTTGTCCTGGAAGCTTTTAATCTCTACTTCTATTTTCAGTGATAGCCTAGCTGGATATATTATTCTTGGCTGCATGTTTTTCTCATTTAGTGCTCTGAATATATCATGCCAGCTCTTTCTGGCCTGCCAGGTCTCTGTGGATAAGTCTGCTGCCAATCTAATATTTTTACCATTGTACGTTACAGACTTCTTTTCCCGGGCTGCTTTCAGGATTTTCTCTTTGTAACTAAGACTTGTAAATTTTACTATTAGGTGACAGGGTGTGGGCCTATTCTTATTGATTTTGAGGGGGGTTCTCTGAACCTCCTGGATTTTGATGCTTGTTCCCTTTGCCATATTGGGGAAATTCTCTCCAATAATTCTCTCCAATATACCTTCTGCTCCCCTCTCTCTTTCTTGTTCTTCTGGAATCCCAATTATTCTAATGTTGTTTCATCTTATGATGTCACTTAACTCTCAAATTCTCCCCTCATGGTCCAGTAGCTCTTTGTCTTTCTTTTGCTCAGCTTCTTTATTCTCTGTCATTTGGTCTTCTATATCGCTAATTCTATCATCTGCCTCATTTATCCTAGCAGTGAGAGCCTCCATTTTTGATTGCACCTCATTGATAGCTTTTTTTATTTCAACTTGGTTAGATTTTAGTTCTTTTATTTCTCCAGAAAGGGCTTTTATATCTCCCGAGAGGGTTTCTCTAATATCTTCCATGCCTTTTTCGAGCCCGGCTAGAACCTTGAGAATCGTCATTCTGAACTCTAGATCTGACATATTACCAATGTCTCTATTGATTAGGTACCTAGCCTTTGGTACTGCCTCTTGTTTTTTTTTGTTTTGTTTTTTTTTTTTGTGGTGAATTTTTCTGCCTTGTCATTTTGTCCAGATAAGAGTATTTGAAGGAGCAAGTAAAATACTAAAAGGGTGGCAACAACCCCAGGAAAATATGCTTTAACCAAATCAGAAGAGATCCCAAATCTTGAGGGGGGAGAAAGGGGATAAAAAGAGGTTCAGAAAGAAAAAAAAATAAAGAAACAACTAAAAAAAGAAAACGAATAAAGAAAAAATATAAAAAAGAAAAAAAATATATATATATTAGGTAAACTAGTTAAAAAATGTTAAAAAAGAAAAGGGTAAAAGTTACAAAATATTTAGCAGAAGAAGAGAATTAAAAATTGAAAAAGAAAAAAAATTAAATTAACTGCAAGGCTAAAGAATCATGGGGAGAAAGCCATGAGTTCCATGCTTTGCTTTCTCCTCCTCTGGAATTCCGCTGCTCTCCTTGGTATTGAAACTGCACTCCTTGGTAGGTGAACTTGGTCCTGGCTGGATTTCTTGTTGATCTTCTGGGGGAGGAGCCTGTTGTAGTGATTCTCAAGTGTCTTTGCCCCAGGCGGAATTGCACTGCCCTTTCCAGGGGCTGGGCTGTGTAATCCGCTTGGGTTTGCTTTCGGGAGCTTTTGTTCCCTGAGCGCTTTCCATAGAGTTCCGGAGGACGGGAATGAAGATGGCAGCCTCCCAGTCTCCTGCCCACAGGAGCCGAAAGCCTGGGGCCCCACTCCTCAGTGTGCCCTCAAAGAACAGCGTCCAATTACTCCCATCACCCTGACCTCCAGCCGCGCTCTGAGGTGACTGAGCCTGCAACCGGTTCAAGGTAACCCCGAGCTGAGAGCTCACTCCTCAGCTCTGTCTCTGTAGCCGGCTTCCCCGTTCTAATACCTGCAAGCTCTGCGACACTCAGACACCCCCGATCCTTCTGTGACCCTGCGGGACCTGAGGCCATGCTGACCCTGTGTGGGCTTCACCCCGCTTATGCCTCTGGAGCGATGTCCCTTAGCGGAACAGACTTTTAAAAGTCCTGATTTTGTGCTCCGTTGCTCCACCACTTCCTGGGAGCCGGCTCCTCCCCCCGCGGTCTATCTTCCCGTCGCTTTGGATTCACTTCTCCGCCAGTCCTACCTTTCAGAAAGTGGTTGATTTTCTGTTTCTAGAATTGCTGTTCTTCTTCTCTTTG
>NW_019154086.1:79264595-79276951 GCF_002288905.1 Enhydra lutris kenyoni | reverse complement strand
GAGAGTGGTTGATTTTCTGTTTCTAGAATTGCTGTTCTTCTTCTCTTTGATCTCCCGTTGGATTTTTAGGTGTTTGCAGTCTTTAGATAAGCTATCTAGCTGATCTCCTGCTACCTGAAGTAGTCTCAGCCTGCTACTTCTCTGCCATCTTGACTCCTCCTCCTTAGAGTTCCTTGGTTTTTATCCACTGTCTTTTTTCTGTTTTAGAATTCCATCCAGTATATCAAATTACATGTAGTTTAGTCATCTGTCCTTAGGCTACTTTTTTTTTTTTAAGATTTTATTTATTTGACAGAGAGAGACAGTGAGAAATCACAAGTAGGCAGAGAGAGAAGGGGAAGCAGGCTCCCTGCTAAGCAGAGAGCCTAATGTGGGGCTCGATCCTAGGACGCTGAGACCATGACCTGAGCTGAAGGCAGAGGCTTAACCCATTGAACCACCAAGGCACCTCTCCTTAGGCTACTTTTAACTGGAACAGTTTCTCAAACTTTCCTTGTTTTTAGAAACTTTATAGTTCTGAGAAATACTGGTCAGTATGTTTTAGGATGCTCCACTATACAAATTTGTCTGCTGTTTCTCTCATGAGAAGTCTAAGGTTGTGGGTTATTGGAGGAAGATCAGATAGGCAAAGTGTCATTTCCTCACATAGTATCAAAAGTAAAGAAATCACTGTGTTGTATGACTATTGATGTTGACTTTGATCCTCTGGCTGATGCGGTGTTTGTCAGGATTCTCCACCATAAACTTCACCCACCCCTTTTCCATACTGTGCTCTTTGGAAGAAATTAATTGTGTTCTGTCCTCACTTATGAAGTCAGGAGTTATATTACTTTCTTGAGGGCAGATTACCTATATAAAATATTTGGAATTCCAAGGTATGGGAAATTTGTCTTTTCTCCCTCATTTATTAATTTGCTTAATTGTCTAATTATATCACTATGGGTTAGTAGGTATTTATGATATCCTATGGTTATGTTACTCCTTTTTTTTTGTTGATCAAATTGTATCAGCTTTGGCCCCTGGGAGCTCTTTCAATAGGATCTAGGCTCCTTTGTCATACTCCTATTTGTGTGTGTGTGTGTGTGTGTGTGTGGTATGTAGTTGTTTTGTTTTAGGCATATCTTTATTTTCTGATACTACAAGACATTCCAGTTTCATCTTGTTTACTTCTTGCCTAAGTCCTAAAATCAACAATTTCTCCAAGGAGGCCTCTTCTTTTTATTGGATAATAGTATTAAAAACTAAGATTTGGATACTAGGTATGATCATTACTAGTGGATATTTATTCCTTGTAGGTCCTCTCCATTGACACAGTAATAAAATATATCTATGTATACTAAGCTGTGTATGTATACTAAGTCTATATATACTAAGCTGTATATATTATTATTCATATCTATATTAAGCTAAACATGAATTACTAATGATACCTCCAACATTAATCCATTACTACATGGATTATTTTAGCCTACTCCTTTGCTTATCTGTAAATTCCCACTCCAACACTGAGAAGCCTGGCTCCCATAATCTGTCACCATTTACTTGAGTCTACACTTCCAGTATACACACATATCAGTATGAGAATTGTCAACCATTACCCTTGTGGATAAATTGTGGAAAACAATTTATCTGCTAGAGTACCAGGCTTAGATGCTGTCCCTGTATCTTTGTTTTCACTAAATTCACTCATTTTGGATGAATAAGTCTCTGATGAAATCTTTCCTGCAAGGTAGGGCTTTGTTATGGGGAATAATCTAGTATATTTTCAAATGGTTTCCCTACTCCTGGCAAAACATGAGAGTATTTTTTTGATTCTTCACCATGAGAACCCAGTGGAGTTCCTAGAGACAGGACTCACGAATATGTAGAATTTCTCCTAACACTGAGGCCCCCAGGATTTTCTCATTCTCCTACTAGTTCACACTCAACCTCTAGCAATTTGTCAAAATTAGAACTTAAGTGTTCCTACCATTTAAGCTGTTCCAGCAGCTTCTGCTACAGGTAAGCAGATCTCTGTTGTGATTCTCTGTATTTATTTACCACTCTAGATTTTGTGGTGGCAGTCTGGCAGTCTGATGAATCCAAGAAAATTAGTTGATTTACAATTTGTTAGCCTCTTTTCTTATTATAAGAGCTCTGACTTTACATGTTGTAACTGAAACCAGAAATTCTTCATATAATTTAAAGGAAGCACCTAGACTGGCTAGACTCCCTCTACTAAACCAGTTAAACTTTTTTTCATCCCTAAAAAAAAAAAAAAAAAAAAAAAATAGCCATCCAAGAATGCTTAATCCAATAATTGTAGACTTACTGGCCATCTCCCCAGGCCAAACATAAGGGTCATTGTTTATTCATCTTATAACAGTGAGATTTAAAGAAAGTCAGCTTTGTGCAGTGGCAGTATCGTAGCCAATGAGGTTAATCCAAGGTGCGATTATTGCTAATTAAAGAAAGTGTGATGGTAATAGTTCCAGAGGTAGACATATTAACAAAATGAGTAAAAGCTGAAAGAAATACAGAAGACAGGAAAAAACAAAAGCTCTTGCAAATAGCATAAATCTTGTCAATCTGCCAACTTTTAGTTAGCAGGCTCACAGTCTTATACATCTGTTATATAAAGCCTGCAGTAATTTATATATGTGCAGGGGCACCTGGGTGGCTCAGTCTGGTTAACTGTCTGCCTCTGGCTCAGGTCATAGTCTTAGGGTTCTGTGACTGAGCCCCAAGTTAGGCTCCCTGCTTAGTAGGGAATCTGTTTCTCTCTCTCCCTCTGCCCTTCCCTCCTCTCATTCTCTCTCTCTTTCTTTAATAAATCAATAAAATCTTTTTAAAAGTTATGTATTTCCATAGAAGATAATAATTGAGTGTGTAGTTATAAGCTCAAGTCATGAAAATACAAAAGCACAAACCTATGTCTGGTACATTAAATGTATTAAGGCAGGAATGTGTCTAATGCATTTTAGAGCAATCCCTATACTTAATACACTTACACTTAAACACAAATTGGAACTTAAGTCAGTTAACTTCTATTGCCTGGAAAAGCACTTATACAGAATACCTCAGTCCTCCAGGCTTCTCAGTAGGTGAACTGGTTTCTGCATATGTTATCTATGAACTATCTGGTATAATTTGCAATTGTAGCAGGTGACAACCATATTAAAATAAACATTTTTCTTACCCAGGCAGTGCTATTATGGATAAATCTCCATGAAATATCTTGACAACATACATCAAGTTGGAGCTTGTTAACAGTCACCTAATTCCTGTCAGTGAGAGTGAAAACAGACTACTGGAATATTCCCTGATAGGTTTTTTTTTGTTGTTGTTGTTGTTTTTTTGTTTGTTTGTTTGTTTAAGAGACATGACCAACTATTTTACTGTTAGTAACAGAATCATCTTTTCCTTTTCATTACAGTGACAGAAGATCAAATGCTTGAACTGTGACCATATTGTATAAATATTTGTTTAAAACCAATTTGGAAGGGGTAACTCAGTCTTTCCTTGTAAAGACACATTTAGTAGTTACTTGGAGTGCCTTATGAAGCTGATTATGGATTTTCACTAGAGGAGCTTTATAACTGACTAATGGCTCTCAATGACCAATAATTGATCAAAGATACTTTCGGATTACACACCAGCAAGTTATTTCAGTACAGAAGATACAACTTATAAAGCTTATCATAGTTCAAAGTTATGTTCCTTTGCCTCAAAGTCTGCTCTGATGTACTTCAGAGTCTGAGAAAAGGAGTGGCATTATCAAAATGATACTTTCAAAAGATGGTTCTTGGTGTTGTTGGGTGTGACAGATCAGAGTAGCAGAAGCTGGTTCTGGAGAGGTTAGAAAGGTAGCACTTTATAGACATTTAGAATCAGGTTGAGTTTGGGTGGATGAAGGCTCTGCCTTATGGCTGAAACAACACAAATGAATGGCAGTTTTGTAAAAAAATTGGGAAAGTTTTGGCAAGACTTGAAGACACTCTGAAGAGCACAGGAAAGAGAATAATACTTACTTGCCTTCTTGCTGAATAAAATGTCATTAATTATGAGTTTGGAATAAAAATTATACCAGAAATGAATTAGCTGTTGTCTGTCTGAATTAGGGGCTGAACAATGTTGGGGAAAAATAAAAATCAGAACAGCAAGAAACCAAGTGACTCTTGGAAAAGTAGGAGAATTCAGATTTATTTTATACCAGTGGGCCCAGACCACCTGGCCCTCAAAATTCTGGGCCCCGGGGCAGTGGAGTTAAATAGCTTTTTATAGAGATGTACAGGGGGTCAGGTTCCAAAGGCTATGCTGGCTACTGGTAGGTGGGTTTAAACTGGGGGAGCCGGGTCTGCTTTAGGTGGTAAGAGTAGTGCAAGGAGCCTGTGGTGGGAAGCCTATTTGCAGAAACAACAACAGCTGGTTATCTCTTGCTCCCAGTAGGGCTTCTGGTTATCTCTAGCTTATTGTTAGTAACTTCCCATCTACTGGGGCCTGCCAACCTGGGCCTGCTCTGGGTAATTTTCCTCTTCAATTTTCCTAAAATAATGAATGCTTCAGGATGGGGAGATACTGTGTAGAATAGGTTGTCTAATGGGATATGAGTGTGTGTTATCCAGTTAAATTGCAACTAAGGCACAGTGCAAAGGGCAAACATCTTGAAGTGTTCTTTTTCCAATAAAAAAAAAAAAAAAGTTGCCAGAGGTTGGAATATGTTACCCTCTTATGGGCCTTCCTGAGAGCTGACAGAAATAGCCCTATTATTTGCCATATCCATAAACCTCTCCCCAGGAAATAAGGAGTGAAAATAAACACTGTGGTTGTGTTTTGGAAGATGCTGATATCCCACAAAGTATATTATTCCCTTGTTTCATGTCAGCTTTTCTACCTTGAGCCAAGTGAAGAAGGATCCAAGAACATCATTTACAGAAATTAGAAAGGCCTGGAGAAAAGATTATAGTAGGGTTGTCACATAAAATATAGGAAGCTAGTTAAATATGAATTTCACATAAACAACAATTTTTTTTTTAATTTCAAACATGCCCTGTGCAATATTTGAGATATGCTCACAGTAAACAATTGTTACTCTTCATCTAAAATTCAAGTGTAACTAGGCACCCTGCATTTTTATTGGCTAACTATGGCAATTTGAATATAGTGACCTGGGTGATAGGCATCTTGTTCACTGGATGAGTATTTGTTTTACTTATTTTACTTCAGTTTTACTCTTTTATTACCACCTGGCTTAAGCATGATGAGATAATTTTTTAAATATGTATTATGAGAGACTAAGGGCATGGTACAGTGTTGAGATATCTCAATGAACCAGTTCTGTGCTTTTGAGGTTTTGTGATAAGCTAGATTGTATTTCCATGACAAGCTGGATGCCTGCCAAGAAGAGTAGCAGTATCTCAGAACAGGACTCCTCAAATGTACTGTGAAAAAAGAATTCCCCAGGGATCTTGATAAAAAGGAGAATTTGACTTTGAAGGTCTAGGGTGGCACCTGAAATTATACTTTTCTAATAAGCTCCAAGTTATTGCCAAGGTTGAAGTTCCACTCATCATACTTTGAGTAGCAATGCAGTGAGCATTATCTAGGGTGCAGAGCCTCACTCAAAATTTTAAAACCAAAAACTCAATCTTGTCAGTGACCTCAGAGATTTTATTCATCTAGATACACTAACCTAAATTTAATCAAGCAAACAAACTAGTATGAGAATCAAGAATACTATGCTGCAAGCCACCCTCTTCCTTATTAATAAATTAGAACCTAGTGCAGACTATGTCATTTCTCTATGTAAAGCCCTCTGTAGCCTCTATTCCTCTGAGAGTAAAAGCCTGTGTGCCTCATGATGGCCCTGAGGCTCTGCATGCCCTGCCTCTCATTTGCCCTCCTGACCTCATCTGCTAAGACTCTCCCTGGTTGTCCTCACACACTCCTTTCTTGCTGCACTAGCTTCATAGCTATTGTTTTTAGAACACACCAAATATCCTCCTGATCTCCAGCTTCTTGTTTGTGTGTTTGTTTTACCTAAACACTGTTCTTTCCAACAGCCACAGGGCTTCCTTCCTTCCGTCTTTCAGGACTTTACTTAAAAGTACCTTCTCAGTGAGACTATCCTACTCATTCCATTTTAAATTGCAGCTCTTTACACCACATTCCAGATGTTCCTTCACTCAGATATAATTTTTCCATAACACTTATTTCTTAACATAGTATATACTTTACTAACGTGTCTTATTAATTGTTATTACCTATATGCTCATGCTAGAATGCAAACTTCATGAGGGCAAGAATGTAGCACACTGCTTGGACATCATTCAGGTCATAGTAAGCTCTTAATATATGCTTTCTTGTTTGTTTGTTTTAATTCAACTAATTTATTTGAGAGGTAGAATTATTGAATGGAAATTTACTTTGAAAGGACAATGGAGGTGGAAAGTCATTAAATACACTTAAGCCATGTTATAGTAAGTCTAATAAAGCATCCCTGGACCTTACCATGTCTCTAAGAATCTGTTTATTCTGTTGAAGTGAATTGTGTTTTTTGTTAAGGAGTTTTGGAAGCCCTTTTCCAAAAACTTGTTTTCTTTCTTATTCTCCTTTCTCCTGGATGGTTGTATCTATTTCATTGAATCAATATTTTTAATGTTAACACCACAGATTTAATTATTTGGTGAAAGAATTTTATCTTTTTCAGATAGCTTGACAATTATTTGATATGATCCAGTATAGCTGATCTAATTATCAAAATTCTTGTAGAAATGGGGTCTTATAGATATCGAATAAAATAATTTGTTTTGTATGACAATATCATACTATGTTGAAAAGAACTAATGGTAGGAACTAAAGGCATAGAACTCTTGTGTCATCCTCTCCATTATGACAGAGAAGGGGGAACAAACAATAATAAGAGAGTCCATGGTACATAAGGAAACTCCATATAGAAAATTTAATGTTGGGGGGCTCCTGGGTGGCTCAGCAGGTTAAAGCCTATGCCTTTGGCTCAGGTCATGATCCCAGGGTCCTGGGATCAAGCCCCACATCAGGTTCTCTGCTCAGCGGGGAGCCTGCTTCCTCCTCTCTCTCTGCCTGCCTCTCTGCTTACTTGGGATCTCAGTCTGTCAAATAAATAAATAAAATCTTAAAAAAAAAAAAAGAAAATTTAATGTTGGGGCACCTGGGTGGCTCAGTGGGTTAAGCCTCTGCCTTCAGCTCAGGTCATGATCTCAGAGTCCTGGGATGGAGCCCCGCATTGGGCTCTCTGCTTAGCAGGGAGCCTGCTTCTCCCCTCTCTCTGCCTGCCTCTCTGCCTACTTGTGATCTCTCTCTCTGTGTCAAATAAATAAAGTCTTTAAAAAATTAATATCAAACTATCTCAACTGACCCATATTTAGTATATTAACATATTTATTCCAATATGTGAAATATCTGACATTTAAAGCATGAAAAAGGGAGCTAGTTGAGAATAATGTCTAAGAAAATGGTTGAGAGAATTAAGATATGGGGTTGAGATACAGCTTTTCATAAGATAAGGAGGGTGAGGAATAATTAAAGAATAACACGATTAATCAGAAATTTAGTATGTACCTTATAAATGACTTGGAGTGTAATAACATAAAACAGAAATTTAAAAATCATATAAAAAATAGAAAAATACTACAATATGGGAAAAAAAAAACCCATAAGCCTAAATTTCATGACAAACAAATCATATACAACATTTCAAATCTCCCCCAAATGATTTTATACATTTTTAGAATTAAATCTCTTTTATAGTGTTTTTTTCCTGAATATCTATCAACATACTCTGTATTAAAATTTTCATTAAATTTTCTTTTATGACCAAAACACAACCAAAACTGCACTAAAAACAAATTTTTAGCAACAACATTAACCAAAATGATTAAAATAATTCCTTTTATACTTTTAAAGCTAACGGTAAATATCAGTATGTGTTTTAACATTACCTTCAATTTAAAACATGATCTTGAGACCAAATTTGTATATTATTACTCTTATCATGGCTATAAAAGTAAGCTCAAACTGAAAAAAAAAAAAAGTGTTGAATAGTTTCCTAATGGTCTTTAATATAGGCATTTTATTTTATATTTAAAGATTTGAAACTTAGATAATGTTATGTACTAGAAATTACATTTTTTTCTTCCCTCCTTCAAATTTTGAAAAGGTAAAAGTTACTATTATATTGAAAAATATATTTCCATTATGCCAAAATATGTTAATACCTATATAATACCATTGGGAATTTGAGGTTCCATAAGATGTTTAGAAAACTTATTTCCTACCCTTTTTACCATAGATGTCAAAATACTATTACTTGTCTTGGCCATCCTCCAATTCTGAATTCACAGTTCTTGCTTCCTGCAATATAAAGGTCTTATACCATAAAATCATCAAATCCACCTCTTTACTCTAGCTAATGGGACTAGAGGGGGAAACCTGATCTATAGGCTAGCAATCTCTGTGTCACTTGACAAGTAAAATTAAGTTGAGTCAACCCAATTCTCTAATTCAGAAATTTAAATTCAAAATCTAAGGAAGAATTGTCTGGTTAGAAGTAAGAGGGAAAAATAATATGTGTAGACACATGATTAGGCAGAGTATGTGTCATGTAGAAGCCAAACTAATGAGAAAGCAGAGCAAGTCAATTCACAGAGTGATAAATAAAGCAGGCACACAGTGTCAGTGGGATCATGTATCAACAGAGGACTAGAGCAAAAACTGGTGAACTCTCTCTAGGTTGCATTCAACCTGTCTGAATCTAAAACTGCCCTCTTGCTCCAGACTCTCTTTGACCTGTCCTGTTTTCATAAATCTTCATGAAAGGACTCTCAGAGTCACATCCATCATTATAATAATATCTCCTACTTGAATTAGTTTGACCGTATCTGCTCTTTGCAGCAACAATGCATTTTATCTAAGTTATCCTTTTAAATATGTAGTTGCTTGAAGAGTGGCCACCCAAAAGGTTGTCCACAGAAACTCATGTGAGTTTACTTGGGAAAAGGGTCTTGCTCTTGAATGAGTTTAAGGATCTCAAGATGAGATCATCCTGCATTATCCTGGTGGTTCTGAAATCTAATGACAAGTGTTTTTTATAAGAGACAGAGAGAAGATACAAAGAGGGGAAGGCCATGTGAGGACAGAGGCAGAGATTACCGTGATTCAGCCACCAGGAACACTGGGAGTTATCAGAAATTGAAAGCAAGGAAGGATTCTATCCCAGAGAATTCTCCCTTGGGAGGAGATTCTTTCCCTTGGAGGAAGTGCAGCCCTGCAGACAACTTGACTTTGGACGTTAGGCCTCCAGAATTATGAAACAATACATTTATGTTCTTTAAGTCATCAAAGTTTTGGCAGTTTGTTGCAGCATATCTAAGAAACTAATACAAATTCTATGAATTCCAGCCCCACCCCCCCACCCCGCATAGTGAGGGGCAGGACTTTTCATTAAATATGTTTTGTGTATATAAACTTTGCCTCTATTTTCTTAAATATAATGTTGTGACTATAATTTAGGCTTTTCTTAACTCTGGATAACCTTTATAAACTTTAATTTTATATTTTGCAAAGATAATAACTCTGTAGTGGTGACTATAGATGTTGATGGAGCTGTTGGTCCCTACACCAGCTGACCCTGAATTTTTAGATCTTTTTGAATTATTATTTCTCCTTTATGACAATACTTTTTTAAGTCTATTTCAGCTCTTAAATTGTTATCATTTTATTTTCACTTGTTAAACAATATTATAACATTTAAAAATCTTAACATTATAACTTACTATGCATATTAATGCTTATATTTTATAGAAGTGCAGTGCTTTCAAGAGCTAACATAGGTAGAGAACAAAATCATTTGCTCTTTAATTATTCTTGGATTTGTTTTGTGTTTGAAGAGAGGCATTACACACTATGTCTTATATATAAGATTCTTACTGTTTAGCATCCTTTATTTCACTTTCCCTTTTTGTAAAATGAGGATATGATTAACTACTTTATAGAGTTGTGAGAATTAAAACTATGAATATAAGTGAGTACTTAGATCAGTGCAGTTTCATATTAAACATTTAATGTCTAGTGTTAACCAGTCAAACTCACGGTTATTTATAACTATTAATAATTAGCTGCTACTTATTTTGGTTGCTTATATTTAACAATACTTCCATCACCTAAAAAAACTTTACTTGCTTCTCATCTATGGACTGGAAACAACATAATTATGTTTTTATAGATAACATTTTAAGCGTTAGTCTCAGATTAGTAATCAAATGGTAGCAGAGTTTCCTCTAGTTGTCTAAATTTCAATGCTTCCCTTATAGTACATGATTTTATTCCTGACTCTTGTTTTCTTAAGGGAGCTATAAAGACTCTGCTGCAGTCCTCAGAATAATGCCTCCTTATGCAGGACAGGACATAGTTGTCCCTTTTTTAGTTTTGTTTGTCTTTTGTTTATATTGAGGTATAATCGATATTTAACATTATATTAGATTCAGGTGTACAACATAATGATTCAATATTTATATACAGTAAGAAATGAGCACCACAAAAATAATCTAGTTAACGTCCATGACCATCCATAATTACAGATTTTTTTCTCATGATAATATCTTTAAAGATCTGTCTTTAGTGGGGCGCCTGGGTGGCTCAGTCGTTAAGCTTCTGCCTTGGCTCAGGTCATGATCCCAGTGAGCCTCACATCAGACTCACTGCTCTGCGGGAAGCCTGCTTCTCCCCCTCACTCCCCCTGCCTGATCTCCTCTCTCAAAGTCTCTTTCTCTCTGTCAAATAAATAAATGAAATCTTAAAAAAAAATCTCTCTTTAGCATCTTTCAAATACGCAATATAGTTTTATTAACTGTAGTTGCTATGCTGTACATTATAGTCCCGTAAATTATTTACTCTTTATTTTATGAGTCTTTTTTAAAATTAAAAACTAACTTTGTTAATCCTCCTAACATATTTCTCTGATGCACTCAATCCTAGACAAAGACATCACTGGATTGTTTCTTCCCCAAATTCAAAATACAGAATTTAATCTTCAACTATACAAGTTCCTGTTACAGGTCCCAGATCAAGTGCTAAAGGAGAACATATCCTTTTTTTTATACACTTTGCAACATTAAAATTGCATTACTTATAATAATAAAAATCTGGAATTTGTATAGTTCAGCAATAATTTGGATAAAATAGGCTTTTGTGGTAAGAAAAAGCATTTAAGAAGTTTAAATGTTATTTCTGTGTTGTAAACAAATGATATAGATATGACAACTTCCAAATGATAAAGAGTATATTTAAAGAGTCGGTCTCTATATCCTTTATACATGCATTAACTACATATCTATATGTATAATACATATGTATAAACGCATATGTGGGTGTATGTGTGAATACATATAGAACCATATGCTTATACACAGTGTGGAATACTTGGTTGTATTAGAGTTTCATAACATCCTCTGACAGAGGGTGGATTTTAGTAAGATAATCACCAACTAATTATATCATGATGACTACAAGTATTAGCAAGATAAATGTCACTGTCTTTTTGTGGTCATTCTAAAGAATCTAATGATACACGTTACCTATCCAATCTGGCTATAACAGGATGGACAATGAGGCTGTCGAGGGTGGACGGTTGGTAAAGAAAGTTGAGAGGTCCCAGGGGAGACTCGCTTTATGTGAACCAAAAGTTATATTTCATCATTTTCTGAACAGGCACTTTTTTCCTTTGCTCTGGCCCTTTCAGGTGGAGTGAATATCGTTGGCAATTACACCCAAACATCTTCAGCCAAGAGAAGTAAGAGGGATATATCCTGTCATTACATAATTTTGTGTGTTGTTGAGAGACACTGAGAGTACTAGAGCTATCAGGAAATGGGCTCAGGCTCCAGGATTAGTGTGGCTGGGCCATCAGGCACTACAATCTAAATTCATGCATGTTCTCCAAACTACCCAAGAAAACACCTCTTAGCAACTCCAGGCCCTGTTCTCGGAGGTCTAGATCACAACAAAGATACATTAGATGAGTTTCCCGTTAATATAAAAGACCAAGCTAAGAGAGAGACAAGATGGCGGGGAAGTAGGAGGAGGCGCCTTTTCAACCTGTACCCTAAAGTGAGCTGACTACATACCAAAGAACTCTGATCACCCATGAAATCAGCCTGAGATCAGAATTATACACGTCTGGATCTCTACAGGGGCAGAAGACGCCAGTGGGCAGTGTTTCTGTGTTTTTGTGTTTGTCCTGATAGTATATAAATCTTACACTTGGGGTTCTTTTTGACGAGGTTCTTCCTTTATTTGCTTATATATATATATATATATATATATATATATATATATATATA